>NW_026874064.1:0-15833 GCF_032173495.1 Musca vetustissima | reverse complement strand
AGCTCGATATTTAAAGAGTTTTGGTGTGTGTTTACAACCAAAATGGCGTTGTACAAAAAAATTAATTTTATAATCATATCTGATGGGACCAATTGGTCCACTTCTTCTGGTACCGTTTGCAACACCTCGATATTTAAGATTCAGCGCAGAAATTTTGCACAGACATTGCTAGTACTCCAAGTTTCTGTGTGGTTTCCATATAACAGCACCCCTCAGTATTCGGAATTCTAGGGATTGACTGTACTTTGAGTACTTGAGTACTTTGGGTTCACATTGCATGACACATATCCCTGCCAAAAATCATTAATATTGACCAAAATTTAAGGGTAGCCCATTTTACGGTGTCCCTAGTATACGGGATTTTAGACACAAAGACATAATACCCTTCACCACACTGTGGTACAGGGTATTATGTCTTTGTGCATATGTTTGTAACAGGCAAAAGGAAAGGAGATAGACCCATGGTTCCTTTTGAGAATATGCATAGAATCACTTTCTGAATTGATTTATGCATGTCCGTCTGTCCGTCTGTCCGTCTGTTGGTGTTAAATTGTAAACAAAATACAGGTCGCATTTATGATCCGATTTGGATGAAATTTGGCACAGCTCATTTGTTTGGCCCAAGGACGAACCCTATTGAAATTGAAAAATCGGTTCAGATTTAGATATAGCTCCCATATATATTTTCGTCCGATTTCATGAAAATGGTGCACCAAAGTCCCTATATATCTTTCGATTTGCACGAAATTTGGCATAACGTACTGAAGTGAGCCTAGAGTGATGTTTCATGAAAATCGGTCCAGATTTAGATATAGCTCCTATATATATAGTCCCTATATATCTTTCTATTTCCACGAAATCTGGTATAACGTACTGAATTGAGCCCAGAATGATGTCTGCCAAGTTTCGTGAAAATCGGTCCAGATTTAGATATAGCTGCCATATATAGTGTCTTCCGATTTCATGTAAATGGTGCACCAAAGTCCCTATACATTTTTCGATTTGCACGAAATTTGGCATGACGTACTGAATTGAGCGTAGGGTGATGTCTGCCAAGTTTCTTGAAAATCGGTTCAGATTTAGATATAGCTGCCATATATAGTTTTTTCCGATTTCATGTAAATTGTGCACCAAAGTCCCTATATATCTTTCGATTTGCACAAAATTTGGCAAAACGTAGTGAATTGAGCCTAGAGTGATGTTCCGTGCAAATCGGTCAAGATTTAGATTTAGCTCCCATATATCTTCGTCCGTGTTAATGTAAATAGTGCAATTAATTCCACATATATCTTTCGATTTTCACGAAATTTGGTATAGCGTACTGAATTTATGCTGGAATGATGTGTGCTGAGTTTAGTTAAATATCACATATTTTATTTCATTCAATTTCATGTTAATTGTCCTTTTTAATATACCCATAGTGGTGAAGGGTATTATATAGTCGGCCCCGACCGACTTTACTACTTTCCTTACTGGTTTTTATTCCCATTGACTGTTAAATCTCACAAAATTGCTGTGCCTTTGATCGAATCGAACTTAACATCGTTTTTACTCATTTTTGGATAAATGTGTTTTACCCTACAAGAACCCGTAATGTAAAATTAAGGGGATAATTTGGCTAAAACCTTCAAAATATCAAAAAAGTACTATACTTTTTATATGGGGCACCTATGTCCAAATTTTGACCTAAATAGATCATTCTCTGCATATCTATTTGTCTGGTTCCATTTACAATTTAATTTTACAATGTCACATACCAAATCTTTGAAAAAAATTTAAATTTATTCGAATTTAAGAAGAATTGAGGAAAATATGCCAAATTGAATTAAGTGAGGTTTTTTTCAACGGATGTAGATTTTTTTAACGCTAACGATATTTGGTTCTGAATAGAACTTGTCATACATAACATTCTCAATTCGTAGATATACAGTGACACCAATTCATCTTCGTTATATTATTTAGATTATGATATGACCCAGAATTTGTTACTTTACATTTCTACTTTAAAACTCACATTAATATAATTGTGACCTATCTGTTGTGGCATTCTTTTGAGCCACACAGACCACTTTTCACCTAAAGGAAATATATAAAATATCATTTTGCACGTAATGAAAAAATATCATGAATTTTTGTCGGCATTACTTTCATTTTTTTCTTTTCGAACACAAAATAAAATTCTTAACAGTAACCTAACCGTACGTATGTTAGATGCGACCACAGTTATATTTGCAACGTTTTTTTTTCTTTTTTGCTTTTAGTAGTTTTTATTATTTGTTTGCCTTTGTGTTAGCACTACTTTTGGCAGGTTTAGATATGGCTTTACGAACACAAACAGCTGAATATGTACATATATATACATACATTGGTACATATGTTTGAACATAAGTATATATTGTAAATGGCAATGATACTTTAGCGTTGCAGAGCACTTCTGCTAAGAACAGCCAGACAATGAAAACCTTTTACCCGAAAATATACTAGAGATATACTTTACCTAACGCAAAGAAGAATAAGCATCATAATGTAGTTGTAAATTCAACTGTTAAAGGATATTAAGGCTAGATAATTGTATTACACAAAAAAGTAAAATAACTTTAAAGTGGTGAATTCCCTTTGAATTGGGTCAAGCATTTATTGAAAAAGATGGCTACTTAAATGTAAACATTGACTATATATTTAATAATTATATACCAGCTTTTGCAAGGACATTTTAGGAACGGTACAATTGTGAAAATGGTAAAACTGTAGATGTTATATCATATTGAAATTTGGTGTGTCCTGTTATAGGGGGTAAACGTGTGCTACGGGTGTTACCGTCATATGGAGACTGTGTGGCAAAAGTGTAAGCCAACTGAATCAGCCGGTCATGTGTAAATCGACTCGGAAATTTATTCCAAAAATATAAGTAAATTTAAAATTTTTGAAGTCGTCGCTCACCTCTTCTATAATTCGGAAGTTGTTAAAGTATGTCATCGTAATTAATTAGGCCGCACTAATTTATTTCCATGGGATGGTTATATCTAAAATTACTATTATAAATTGTCCATCAGGAATTTTTTATCCTCTGGAGAAAATACAAAAGCTACATTCGTCGGGGGCCATGAAAAATGCCTAAATCTATATTTACACCTTTCTCCGGAGAATTTTTGTAACCACTATGATGACAGCCAACATCCGTTGCAAACTGCTCCAAGGAATATGAAAACATTAAAATATGCAGTTGTCTTTATTTGGGAGCGATGTCAAAACATGTACCTATATCGACAATTGTCTGTGAAGATTTTTTTCAACCTCCAATAACCTGTAATGCCAAAATAAAAAAAAACTTTGTTTGCAAAATTCTGTTACGATCTTAAAATTCCAATGTCAAAACATGACCATATATATCCACTAAGGGAAGTTCAAATGGAATCGGGCGAAATTAAATAGAAATTATATATGCTAATTAATCGTGAAAAATTATATATGCTAAATGTAAATCAGGACTTAGTTGAGCAACCATGGCATACACCAATTAGTATGCTGCGAAGTACAGTGTGCTGTCCACAACTTCATCTCGCTAGGAGAAACCTTTATTATTTTGTGCAGAAATTCCATGAACTCGCATGAAAGGGGTTTTATGTACATCTGAATATATTTTACAAACACCATAACGCATTATTGTAGCTCCAATGTGATATGTTGTGCAGAAATTCGTCCCAATCGGACAACTTTAGTTATTTGGTACTCCGGATATATACGTAAGCATATCTAATGCTTAACATAAAATCGGACTAATGTATTATGGGTGCTCTACCTTAATCTTAATCGATTTCAACAAAACTACACAGGCATCGAACTGGACTTATGCTGTGCGAAATGTTGTCTTAATCGGACAAACCTTGGGAGTTTGGTTCACCATTTACCTAAAATCGAAGAAAAAAAACTTTATATGGGAGTTAAATCTAAATCAGAACCGATTTTCTCCAATTTCAATAGGATTCGTCCTTTGGTCAAAAAATTGAGCTGTGCGAAATGCACTTAGGACCTTATAGCTATATGAAATGAATCGGGACCATTATATGGCGGCAATTCAAAAGTTGGATATGTATTACAACATTTTTTGTGGAGAGGGTTTGCAACTGTTAAGAAGAGAGGTATATATAACAAAATCAAAAAAAAAAAAAAAAACCAGTAAGGAAAGTAGTAAAGTCGGACGGTTCCGACTATATGATACTCTTCACCACTGTGGGTATATTAAACAGGACTATTAACATGAAATTGGATGAAATAAAATATGTGATATTTATCTAAATGTGAATCTAACTAGATCTATCCATTAACATGTCATTCATTTGTTACAATGGGACATAAGTATGTAAACCGAATTCATACAAATATCAATAGGTGTTTGATGCCCAATTTACTTACAATTGGGTGAAAATATATATGGAAGCTATATCCGATTTCAACCAAACTTGTCACAGGTTAGGTTATATTAATTTCAGTACGTTTTGTTCCTATCAGCCATATATTTGTTCCTCGCTGTGTCAGTTACTTAAAACCAATCTATAATATAAAGAAGCTATATCTAAATCTCAACCGATTTTCACGAAACTTGGCACACATCATTCTGGACTAAATTTATATCTGGGAGCTATATCTAAATTTGGACCTATTTTCTCGAAACTTGCAGACATCACTCTAGGTTTGAATCAGTACGTTATTGCAAATTTCGTGCATATCGAAGGATATATAGGGACTTTGGCACACCATTTACATGAAATCGGACGAAACTATATATGGGAGCTATATTTAAATCTGGACCGATTTTCACAAAACTTGGCAGACATCACTCTAGGTTCAAATCAGTGCGATATGGCAAATTTCGTGCAAATCGAAAGATATATGTGGACTTTGGTGCACCATTTTCATGATATCGGACGAAACTATATATGGGAGCTATATCTAAATCTGGACCGATTTTCTCGAAACTTGACAGACATCACTCTAGGCTCAATTCAGTATATTATACCAAATTTCGTGCAAATCGAAATATATATAGGGACTTTGGTGCACCATTTACATGAAATCGGACGAAAGTATATATGGGAGCTATAGCTAAATTTGGACCGATTTTCTCGAAACATGTCAGACATCACTCTAGGCTCAATTCAGTACGTTATGCCAAATTTGGTGCAAATTGAAAGATATTTAGTGACTTTAGTGCACAATTTTCTTGAAATCGGACGAAACTATATATGGGACCTATATCTAAATATGGACCAATTTTCGCGAAACTTGGCACACATCATTCTGGACCTAATTCAGTACTCTGTGCCAAATTTCGTGCAAATCGAAGAATATATAGGGATTTTGGTGCACCATTTACATGAAATCGGACGAAACTATATATGGGACCTATATCTAAATCTGGACCGATTTTCACGATATTTGGCAGACATCACTCTAGGCCCAATTCAGTACGTTATACCAAATTTCGTGCAAATCGAAAAATATATAGGGACTTTGGTACACTATTTACATTAAATCGGACGAAAATATATATGGGAGCTATATCTAAATCTGAACCGATTTTTCCCAATTTCAATAGAGATGTGCCAAATTTCATCCAATTCGGATCATAAATGCGACCTGTACTTTGCTCACAAAAATACATGGACAGACAGACGGACGGACGGACATGCATAAATCGACTTAAAAAGTGATTCTATGCATATTCTCAAAAGGAACCATGGGTCTATCTCGTTTCCTTTTGCCTGTTACAAACATATGCACAAAGACATAATACCCTGTACCACAGTGTGGTGAAGGGTATAAAAAAAACATTAAGGAAGAGCTCGGAATCCCGAATTACAAAGCTTTCTGTCGGAACATTCAATCAGGATCTTTAAAATATCTGAAATGGACGAGGCCTATGTATAAGACTATGTTGAAGCATTCACGTATATTGAAAAATCCCCTTCTGTTGGCAAATACTATTGAATCCTGAAAATGAAACGGAACAGTCACATCTCTCTAACTAAATCATTATGAGAAGAATTTTATCGAAGATTTTTTATCCTTCATTTTGCATGTTCGCCTAAAGTCTCTCATATTTACACATATTTTTTGTTACTAAGCGATTCCCATAAAAGCCATTGAGCTATTCATATGTTACATGCAGGTCATTGAAAGCAAGCAAAAAAATATCAAAAGAAAATAACAAGTTTCATATAAAATTTTAAATAATTAAAAATTCATATTTTTTATTATTTCCAGACGTGACAAGATGTCATTGTTATATAAGTAGTGTAGCCAACTATCAACAAAAAAGTGCTCAGGTGTGTGGTTACCTGAGGACTTTATAACAACATTTTGGATTATCCAACGAAGCTAAAATTGGCACATAATATGCAATTACATACATATAAACATAGCGATGGACATAAGGTTCTCTTAGAATATTTAACTTTTAACGAATAGTGGAAAACAAATATACTTCATAGGGGAAAAATTTACATACATGTGTAGAATTGGGGTATTTCTAAATACTTTTTCTTAAAAGAGATGAAACTAAGCTTTATATATTTTGCTATAACTACCCTATTATACCGATTGCTTGTGGCGCCAATTCTATGTGTAGGTAATGTCTTGGATTTTGTGCATGTTAAAAACTTATATTTCTTAAATGCATTTTGAAAAAAACGAAATAAAGAAAAAAGCAACGTGTATGGCATACTTAAATCTACATGTGTTTTTGTGGGTCGTCTGAACAAATACTACACCTTGATAAAATGTTTTTATACCCTTCATCACACAGTGATACGGTGTATTCTGACTTTGTGGATATGTTTGTTCCTTTTGAGAATTTCGTCTGCCTATGTGTCTGTCCCTGTAAAATTATAAACAAAGTTGGTGAAAATCGGATATAGTTCCCACATTTATTTTCCTTTTATGTAAATGATGCACCAAAGTCCCAATGTTTGTCCTATTAGGACAAAATTTGCACAACGTCTAGAATGAAGTGTAAGAAGTTTTGTTTTGAAATCGGATCGGATATAGATATAGCTCCCATATATATATTTTAGTAAGATTTTATGCATGAGATTAAACGTTGCATAAATATATGTTCGAACGATTTCCTGCAATTGTGCAAATTTGTTCGATTCAGCTGAAATCTTGAACAGCGCGCTTTGCTGCAGTATATCCCATGACATGTGCCAAGTTTGCTTCCAATCGGTACATTTTTATTCATAATTTAACTTCATTTCATACATATGACACACATTGACCCCAAGTCCGCCCGATTGACATGCATGGTTTTAGATTAAAGACTTGTAACGCTGTATATAAAGATAAAAAATGAATTGATATAATATTGTTTTTATTGTTGTTTTATAGTTGTTTTCTGAAATTAAAGAAAATTCCTTATTTTCGACAGTGGACATGCTTTCCGATCACTGGAACGTCCAATTCTTAAAATTACAAAGATTACATTTTTGGATCCGGTATGAACTAGGATTAACAATTAACAAAATGACGGACATATGAAATTAAATTTCGAGTAAGAACACAAGTAAAAAGACACAGCCGGTGTTGCTGACAGATTTATACCCTTATCATCTGATTTGCCGAGGTCTTCGGTTTTATTATACGCTTTATATACGGTATATGTGGTTATCAAGGAGGATTCGGTTTTAATGTTGTTGTCGGTTATTCAATTCGCATCAAATTTAATTTACAACCTCAAAAAAGAATATTGACTATTTTGGGGGACGTAACTAAAAGAGTGGACCTATGGATGCCATCTTCTGACTTGTTCCAGTTTTGGTAAAGATATAAGGTTGGTATAAGGATAATTTTGATAATTTGTGGGAAGGTACCAGAATGAGTTCTCCAATGAGTCCCATCTTCGGACTTCATCTAAGCTTGATAAGATAATATGTTGTGCAAAGTTTTTGGTTCTAATCGAATAGTCCGTTCGTCTGATATTGGATTTGTTAATATAAAAACTGAAGGTGCCAGAAGGCATGGACCCGTGGGTCCCATATTCGGTTTCATCTAGGCTTGATAAAGATAATAGGTTCTGCAAGGTGTGGTTCAAACCGAACATTCCTTTCGCTTAACATTACTTTTATAAATATTGACCAGAAGGAGTGGACATGATTTTGGACTTGATTTCGGGTTAGTAATGATAGTAGATTGTGCAAGGTTTGGTTCAAATCGGTTATTTCATTCCTATATTATTGGATTTGTAAATTAGTATGACTTCATATTAAATAGAAAACCAAAATTCATTTTTAAACGAAAATTGGAGAGTTTAAATTTGACATATCTCATTTTGGGAAACCAAATAAAGTTTTATCGATATTTTCATCCTATTTTCTGCAATGCTGTTAATAAAGGTGTTCTTATTTTCTCATTGTGATCTGGCCGTTCGGCCCTCCTTGTTTCAAACTTTTCTTTCTTTGAGTGTGCCTACTTTAAAGAATATCTCAAATATGTCGACGTTATCAGCGAATCTGATATCGGCGACTACTACATGCTGAAATTTGTGTCCTTCAAAGAAGAAAAAAAAACAACAACAACATGAACTAAAAAATCGAAATTACAAATCAAATACTTACATGCTATGCCGTGACAATATGCTGAAATGAAACAAACCTACGTATACCTACATGCATGCCCAAAAGCCCCCTCGACGACGAAGATTACATTGCGTGTTCGTCACAAATGAGTTTCCAGACTAACGTTCATGTCCACACATTTTGATGTGAAGAAAATTTCAAGTAGGCACACAACACACATACATACAAACGCACTCAATGTGAAAATTTCCAACTAAAACAAAAAAATGTGTGTGTTTCAATATGAAGTCGTGTGTGCGTGTTGAAGTAGTATGTTCAATGTATTCGAGTTTTTTGACTCGTTATACACAGCCCCCGTGAAATGTTTTTCCATTATGTGTATTATTAATATCTCCCTGGAATTAGTCTACACAATGTAATGATGAGTCTATGATATTGGATCATAGACTAAAAGTCCTCGTGTGAAAATGTCCGCAGTGGGTAGTAAAGTCGAAGGTATTTTGAAAATTGGCTGTTGTTTCTTTCCACTCACCAATATTAATAATGAAAGGAGAAATAAACGATAATTAAATAAAAAATAGAAAAGAATTAAATAATACCCAAAAGGTAACCGGGTAAAATAAAGGCTTTTCATACCTGCAAAAAAAAAAATAATAATAATGAATAAATAAAAAAACTCAAAAAAAACCTTTGTTAACCGAATTTTGTTACGTTATTGCTTTTGAAAATATTCTGAAATCGTCGATCACTTTCTCCATACCTATTTAGATACCTTCAAAAACTTGGAAACGGCTCTATGACAGCATCTTCCGGCAATGAAAATCGCTGACCACGCATCATTTGATGAAGGGGAATTAAGATAAGCCATTGGATGTCATGTCAGAGCTGTATGCCGAAAATACCCATCAATTCCACCGTAAGGCACGGCTTTAAGCTTCCAACAAGTAACAACGTGTTTAAGATCGATCGGCCGATCATTTCTTTAGAAAGTCGGTACCTTTATATGAAGACAGTGTTATTGAATATTAAATTATTTGCTAGTAAAAAATGAACATCAAATTACAGTATTTACAAGCAGTGACCTATATTGAAACCCTTCTGCAGAGAATTTATTTTTCAAAAACCTGGAATTCAAAATTACCGCAAATTGGGCAAGACCGATGCCTCATAAACCTTGATATAATAGATTTATGTTGGAAAAAATTGTTGAAAACCCCAAAATACCGATTTACAAATGTCCGTCCCTCTGTCTGGCCGGCTGGTGCGATTGATAACTCTCTAAGGGAGCACCTGATTGTTGTATCCAAACTTTGCACATCGCAATATTTCTTTGAAAATTTGAAAATGCATTTATCGATCCATTCCTTCTGGTACCTTACCCACAAGTGGTCAAAATTATTCATATTTACAAATCCAATATTATGCGATAGATTGTCCGATTTAAACCAAAAGTTGCACAACAAGACGATGTCAAATTTACCAAACCTAGATGAAGTCCGAAAATGGGACTCTTGTGGTAAATAAATGGGTGAACTTTTCAATATTTATAAATCCAATATTAGGCTAATGGAATGTCCGTTTTGAACCAAACCTTACACACCCTATTATCTTTACCAAACCTAAAGTACGAATATTGCACTCCTTCTGGTTACTCCCCCACACAAGGGTCAATATTTTATAAATTTGTAACCGACTTATTCTAAAATTAAATCCAAAACAACTTTGATAAAAACATATACCTTATATAAAGCAAATAATAAAATATGTGGGTAAATCCTATGACATCACAAACTATATGCTGTCGGCAACACCGATCGACTGACATTTTTATACCCTTCACCACACTGTGGTACAGGGTATTATGTCTTTGTGCATATGTTTGGAAACGACATAGACACATGGTTCCTTTTGAGAATATGCATAGAATCTCTTTCTAAGTCGATTTATGCATGTCCGTCCGTCCGTCTGTCCATGTTAAATTGTAAACAAAGTACAGGTCGCATTTATGATCCGAATTGGATGAAATTTGGCATAGGTCACTTATTCGGCCCAAGGACGAACCCTATTGAAATTGGGAAAAATCGGTTCAGATTTAGATATAGCTCCCATATATATATATTTAACCGATTTAATGTAAACGGTCCCTATATGTCTTTCTGTTTGCACGAAATTTGGTACAGCCTAATCATTTAGGTCTAGAATGATGTCTGCCAAGTTTCGTGAAAATCGGTCCAGATTTAGATATAGCTCCCATATATAGTTTCGTCCGATTTGATGTAAATGGTCCACCAAATTCGCTAAATATCTTTCGATTTGCACGAATTTTGGCATAACGTACTGAATTGAGTCTAGAATGATGTCTGCCAAGTTTCGTGAGAATAGGTCAAGATTTAGATATAGCTCCCATATATAGTTTCGTCCGATTTCATGTAAATGGTGCACCAAAGTCCATATATATTCTTCGATTTGCACGAAATTTGGCATAACGTGCTTAATTGAGCCTAGAATGATGTCTGCCAAGTTTCGTGAAAATCGGTCCAGATTTAGATATAGCTCCCTTTTATTATAGATTGATTTTAAGTAATTGACGTACTAAGGAACCAATAGGAACAAAACGTTCTGAAATTAGTATAACCTAACCTGTGACAAGTTTGTTTGAAATCGCTCAATATTTGGATAGAGCTTCCATATATATTTTCGCCCGATTTCAAGTAAATTGGGCATCAAACTCCTCATGTTAGTCAGATTGACATCAAATTTTGCACAACTTACAAAATTGAGCATAGAATTACGTAGTTGCGTTTTCTAGAAGTGCAGACATAGCCCAACGGATGACCTATTTATATTTGTTTGAAGTCGATTGACATACTTTATGGATAGATCTAGGTAGATTCACATTTAGATAAATATCACATTTTTTTTTCATCCAATTTTATGTTTTAGTCCTGTTTAATATACCCATAGTGGTGAAGGGTATCATATAGTCGGCCCCGTCCGACATTACTACTTTCCTTACTGGTTTCACTTATTTAGGGACAATGTTAAAACATGGCCATATATAGATCGTTAACTGCGAAGATGTATGCCAGCCATCAAAATTGACCTATATTTATAATTTTTATTGGAGAAGTTTGCTACCCAGTAAGAACTCAATGTACCAAGTTTCAGCGAATTTGGCTGAAAACGCGCTCAAAAACCACAAAATATTGAAAATTTGGGGGGTACTCTTAAGTGGAGGCTAGCGAAAAAATGAACGAATGTTTACAATTTTTAGTGGGGATGTTTGATACCCAATAAGAACGGAATTTCAGCGAATTCGATTGAAAAACGACCCTATGAATCCCAAAATACCGAAAATTGGTGGGTACTCTTATATGGGAGATATGCCTAAAGGCTAGGGTGATTACAACAGCAGACTGGCATATAGTCATGCCAGTCTGCATATAGCCATGCCAGTCTGCGTCATAGAATTTTGCGCTGATCATGAATTTTATAGGGTCGGAAATAATTATTTCGATGAGTTACAAAGGGAAAAACAAAATTAATATACCCTTCATACTATGCTGGAGGGTAAAAAAGGGGAGGTATGGTTATATGGGAGCTATATCGATATGTCCTATTTACAGTGCAAAATGTCAAAAAACAGAAGGACGTTCTGATCAAGAATATTTATACCTTATGGAGTCTCCGGTGAATCTTTCGAGGTTTTGCTAACGGAACGACAAATTTTATATACACTACACCTTATGAAGGAAGATATAACAACAGTTTAATATAAATGACATACTATAACAAGTCCAAAATTTCAAAAGGCAATATTGTCATATATTGATTCTCTGATTTTTTTCTTTCATATTGTAATATTTGAACAAAATTTAAATACGATATTAAAAAATTCCATTATTTTAAACTTTATTCAAATGAATTCACCCATTGTTCCATGTAGTTATGTTGGTCGGAAAAATGTACTTTATAACCAAGGAACACGCGAACCTGATTAAAATATAAACGTGTTTATTCAACGGGAAAACCATTTTGTTGTGTTCACTTATCGAAATAATTGGAAAATGTTCGCAAATACTTTATATTCTGATTTATGTGCCATTGTACGGTCATTGCGTTCGTTGTTAGGACAAAACATGTTTTTGTATTTTTATTATTTTTTTTTTTAATTTAATTTAATAATACGATATTACATCGAATTGAATGACATAGTGAATAAACATTGTTAGTGAAATAGTTGAAAATTTGTGTATATTTCACTTTTCCACAGAAATTTCTAAATAAATAAATGTGTATTTTATTCTTGTCTTTTTTATGGCAACCTATTCGGCTTATTCATAAATATTGTTTAACTAATGGACAACAGTCAGGAAATAATTGAAAAAAATGAAGCAGCCACTCCTTTGCCCATTGGGTAAGTCACTTACAGGCATACATATTTTACTCGACGTTATTGTGTGCTCGTAATAAAAGGACGAATGAATTTATTAACCAATAAACAATTTAATAGCACGAGTCCGAAGCGGGGTTGCTGTTCTTGTTTTTATGGCATTCAATTCGTTGGCTGGCATATTAATATTTAGAGGAAAGTTAAAGGTCTTCCTTGTTCCTGCCTCTTTTGTACAGAGTTTGAAAATTGATCTATCGTCTGGTAGTTACTAAATTGTACCACAAATATGACCATGAAAGGCATACAAATATAAAACATGAATAATAGTTTACAAAGGTTAACTTGTTGTTAAAATCGAATACATATATTTATTTAAAAAAAAGTATTGAAATAATGACAACATATTGGTCAAGCAATGGGCAGGCATTTGTATGAAAACATATTATTTTGTAATCGATTTGAAACTGTAAAAAATGGGTATTGTATTTCCATCAAATGTTTTATTAAACAAAAAATAATAGTAATTGTAGATTAATGAACAAATAATTAACGGTTACACTGCCAGGTATATTCTCTTGACGTGATAATTTATATAATTACGACAATATTTTGTTCCCTTATACATGCACATACATACATATATCCAAAGCAAACTGTGATTCGTTGCACAAAGCCGCCCGTCACAAAGTAAATTTGTGTTGTTCTCAGTCAGAAATTACTTTGTTGTTACTGGCGTCTGCATCAAAAAGGCTTTCATTAAAAAAGTACTTTTGTTCGAACAGAAAACAGGAAGGTAAAAACAAATAATGGCTTACTTTTTAATATTATATTGCAGGACTTTAAAGCAGCGTTCACCAAACAGACGCCCGCGGTCGCTTTGGGAGAGTACCAAAGCAATCATAGTTCTGTGTTCGAAAACAACATTATTCTCCACATCGAGCATGTCGTATAATTTGCAATGCTTTAACATATACGACCTGTACCGAAAGAGCGAAAATTACTCTCACAGCGGATGTATGCGTGTGTACAACACAGTCATAGAAGTTTGCATCCGTATTGTTGGCTAACACTGCTTTAAAGTTATTTGTAGGACGAATTAAATTTTATATTATTTGTATATCCTCCACCAGGAAGTGAAATGTATAGTAAGTGTTCACTGGAGTCCTTATAATCCATTTTTAATTATACCCCATAAAGTATATTCTTGATCAGAACAAAATTGCAACTTCGATTATGTAACTCGAAAGAGAAATAAATAAAAACATTAACATTTAAAACCTAAAAAATCAGCTTGAGCCCGGCTGTCATCAATATATGTATATTCGACATAA
Organism: Musca vetustissima; assembly: GCF_032173495.1. Lineage (NCBI taxonomy): Eukaryota > Metazoa > Arthropoda > Insecta > Diptera > Muscidae > Musca > Musca vetustissima. The sequence continues at coordinate 1,536 of NW_026874064.1, read as the reverse complement.
ATACAAAATATCAAGAAAAGACATTTGTAAGCCACATTGCCCAATATGCCTTATGAGCCGCTTAAACAACGGCGATAAGCGTCGCATAATGGTGGGAGTGTAGTATCCCTTTGACGTTCCTTTTCATTAAATAGAGCTCTGAAATTTTGCACAGACATTGCTAATACTCGATGTTTGCAATTGCAAATGGGGAGAGATGGGCAGTGGGTAAATACCCGCTAAATTGGGTATTTACTATATTGAATCGGTAATACAACATCTTACACCCTGTTTCTGGGTTTCTGTTATCAAATCGATTTAGAATGGAAAGATTTAAGATACTTTAAAGACGTGGGTGAATACATGAGTTAATACCAGAGTATTGACTCAATGAATGTTTAATTGGCACCATGGGCCAGAGGACGCTGATTACGATTCTGCAAGAAAAAATAAGAAATTATTGCATTTCTTATTTTTTCGAACCGAAAACGGCGGCCATTTTTTTAAAAATTTAATTAAACAAATTTTTTTTGAACACGTTTTGTAGAGCTATGGCCACTGACTACAAATGTAAAATCTGATTTTGAAAATCAATTAAAATGAATCCAAAACGACGCATTGAATATAAGAAAAAATTGATTTTTTTGCAGTATTTAAAATCAAAACAGTTTGAAATCGTTTTTTTTATTTTTTATTTTATTTTAATTATAACCTTCACCACACTGTGATACAGGGTATTATGTCTTTGTGCATATGTTTGTAACAGGCAAAAATAATCGAGATAAACCCATGGTTCCTTTTGAGAATATGCATAGAATCACTTTCTGAGCCGATATATGCATGTACGTCAGTCTGTCCATGTTAAATTGTAAACAAAGTACAGGTCGCATCCGAATTGAATGAAATTTGGCACAGCTCATTTGTTTGGCCCAAGGACGAATCGGTTCAGATTTAGATATAGTTCCCATACATATCTTCGTCCGATTTAAGGAAAATTGTGTGCCAAAGTCCCCATATATCTTTCGATTTGCACGAAAATTTGCACAGCGTAATGAATAAGGTCTAGAATGATGTCTGTCAAGTTTCGTGAAAATCGGTTCTGATTTAGATATAGCTCCAATATATATTTTCGTCCGATTTAAAGTAAATTGTGTACAAAAGTCCCTATGTATCTTTCGATTTGAAGGAAATTTGGCACAGGGTAATTAACAAGGTCTAGAATGATATGTGCAAAGTTTCGTGACAATCGGTTCAGATTTAGATATAGCCCCCATATATATTTTCATCCGATTTAAGGTAATTGGTGCACAAAAGACCCAATATATCTTTCGATTTGCACGAAATTTGGCATAGCTTACTGAGTTGCGTCTATATTAATGTGTGCTAAGTTTCATAGAAATCGGTTCAGATTTAGATATAGCTCCCATATATTTTCGTCCGATTTTATGTAATTGGTGCACCAAAGTCTCTATATATCTTTCGATTTGAACGAATTTTGGTATAGGGTACTGAATTAAGTCTAAAATGATGCTGCCAAGGTTCATGAAAAGATCCATA
>NW_026874063.1:0-15905 GCF_032173495.1 Musca vetustissima | reverse complement strand
TTCACGAAACGTAGCACACATCATTCTAGAACTAATTCAGTATCCTATGCCAAATTTCGTGCAAATCGAAGGATATATAGGGACTTTGTTGCCACATTTACCTTAAATCGGATGAAAATATATATGGGAGTTATACCTAAATCTGATCCGATATTCTCAAAACTTTACGTACTTCATTCTAGACTCAATTCAGTGCACTAATCAAAATTTCGTGGAAATCGAAAGATATATAGGGTCTTTGATGCACCAATTACCTTAAATCGGTTGAATATATGTATGGGAGCAATATCTAAATCTGAACCGATTTTCACGAAACTTTGCACACATCATTTTAGACTGAAGTCAGTGCGCTATACCAAAATTCGTGCAAAGCGAACGATATATAGGGACGCTGATGCCCCATTTCAAGACTTACTTCTGTACGCTAAAACAAATTTCGTGCACATCGAATGATTTTCAGAGATTTTTATACAACATTTACCTTAAGGGGACCCCCAAGTGAAAATCTCAAGAACTCTTGAAAATATATCCGATTTATTGTGTCAGCATCAAGTGACGGCCAAAAGGCTTCTCAAACTTTAAACGCGTTTTTTTCTTTTGCGAATGGCGGGCACGATAACTCAAAAACTAATAACCCAAATTTTGACACGTTTCTCTGTGAGTGTATAGCTATCGTATGAACTAGGATGAAGCCAATCGGTGAAGATCTTCCTTATTTTTTAACTTGGTTATTGTTTAAAAATCGGCGATTTTCCAAAAATATTTGTTCAAAGGTCCGCCATTTTGTTAATTTTAGAGCGATTGGAATTTTCGGATTCCGATGTTCCAGTGAGGAGTTATCATGCCCGCCATCAAAAATAAGGACTTTTCTTTAATTACAAAAAACAATAACAATTTTTTTTTGTAAATTATTTTTCTTCTCTTTTAAATGTTCAAATATATATGGGCAAAGTTACAAACCTTAACAAGCATTGTTATTTATTTACCAGCCCATTGAAAATCTTGAAAAAGTAAAATCGAGAATGGGTGGGGTTCCCTTAAATCGAACGAAGATATATATGGGAGCTATATCTATCCGATTTTCACGAAACTTTACACACATCATTCTAGACCTAATTCAGTACCCTATGCCAAATTTCGTGCAAATCGAATGATATAAGACCTTTAGTGACCCATTTACCTTAAATCGGATGAAAATATATATGGGAGCTATATCTAAATTTGGTCTGATTTTCTCGAAACTTGACACACTTCATTCTAGTCTCAATTCAGTGCACTAATCAAAATTTCTTGCAAATCGAAAGATATATAGGGACTTTGGTACACAATTTTCATAAAATCATACGAAATTATATATGGGAGCTATAACTATATCTGAATAGGTTTTCTTCAATTTCAATAGGGTTCGTCCTTGGGCCAAATAAGTGACTAGTGCCAAATTTCATCCAAATTGGATGATAAATGCAACCTGTACTTTGTTTACAATTTAACATCTACAGACGGACAGACCGACGGACGGACTTGCATAAATCGACTCAGAAAGTGATTCTATGCATATTCTCAAAAGGAATCATGTGTTTATCTTCACCTGCTACAAACATATGCACAAAGACATAATACCCTGTACAACAGTGTGGTGAATGGTAAAAAAAAAACAGTGAGCGGAGGAGTATAGTCGGACGGGTCCGACCATACGATACACTACACAACTTCCACAGAACTCTAACTTTCTTACCGATGTTTATTCTGAGCCTGGGCAATATTTCGTGATATTTGCACCCTCTTGCCCGATTAGAGGTCAACAGCACTACTTTCTTGCACTGACATAATTTCCGAACATTACTTATATTCTGTATAGCCCTTCTAATTGCATATCCAGATTCCCTTCTTACACTGACATATTTTCCGAACATTACTTATATTCTGTACAGCCTTCCTAATTGCTTGTCTAGATTCCCTTCACCGTGGGTGATGTTCTGCTTATAATTGTGGCCACATGAACAATTAAGTTTCGGTGATGATCAGATAAATATTTTGGGAAGAAGTGGGCATCCCAAAATTATTATCTGATCATCACCGGAAATTATAGGCGTTCTCCTCGACCATGGAATCTCATGGAAAATTTCAAACTGATCAGCGCTATATTTCCGCCCTCTGGGTGGTGATGGGCTACTAAATAATATCTGAGAACGTAAGCACCTGTAAGCATTTAAGTGTAACTCCCACATTCGAGTACATACAACAACATTCACGATGTTCGCGCCATAGTTGCGGCCTCTATAGCGACCAGAACCAGTAAGGAAAGTAGTAAAGTCGGACGGGGCCGACTATATGATACCCTTCCCCACTATGGGTATATTAAACAGGACTATTAGCATGAAATTTGATGAAATAAAATATGTGATATTTACTTAAATGTGAATCTATCTAGATCTATCCATAAAGTATGTAAATCGACTTCAATGAAATATAAATAAGCCATCCGTTGGGCTATGTATGTACTTCTAAAAACGAAACTACGTAATGCTATACTCAATTTTGTACGTTGTGCAAAATTTGATGTCAATCTGACTAACATGAGGAGTTTGATCCCCAATTTACTTAAAGTCGGGCGAACATATATATGGAAGCTCTATCCAAATATCAAGCAATTTCAAACAAACTTGTCACAGGATAGGTTATACTAATTTCAGAACGTTTTGTTCCTATTGGTTCTTGGTGCGTCAATTACTTAAAATCAATCTATAATAAAAGGGAGCTATATCTAAATCTGGACCGATTTTCACGAAACAACGCAGACATCATTCTAGACTCAATTCAGTACGTTATGCCAAATTTCGTGCAAATCGAAGGATATATAGGGACTTTGGTGCACCATTTACATGAAATCGGACGAAACTATATATGGGAGCTATATGTAAATCTTGACCTATTTTCACGAAACTTGGCAGACATCATTCTAGACTCAATTCAGTACGTTATGCCAAATTTCGTGCAAATCGCAAGATATATGTGGTGCACCATTTACATGAAATCGAAGGAAATATATATGGGACCTATATCTAAATCTGTACCGATTTTCACGAAACTTGACTCAATTCAGTACGTTATGTCAAATTTCGTGCAAATCGAAGGATATATAGGGACTTTGGTGCACCATTTACATGAAATCGGACAAAACTATATATGGGAGCTATATCTAAATCTAGACCGATTTTCACGAAACTTGGCAGACATCATTCTAGACCTAAATGATTACGCTGTACCAAATTACATGCAAATCAAAAGATATATAGGGACTTTGGGGCACCATTTACATGAAATCGGAGAAAACTATATATGGGAGATATATCTAAATCAGGACCGATTTTCATGAAACTTGGCAGACATCATTCTAGGCTCAATTCAGTACGTTATGCCAAATTTCATGCAAATCGAAAGATATATAGGGACTTTGGGGCACCATTTACATGAAATCGGAGAAAACTATATATGGGAGATATATCTAAATCAGGACCGATTTTCATGAAACTTGGCAGACATCATTCTAGGCTCAATTCAGTACGTTATGCCAAATTTCATGCAAATCGAAAGATATATAGGGACTTTGGGGCACCATTTACATGAAATCGGACGAAACTATATATGGGAGGTATATCTAAATCTGAACCAATTTTCTCAAAACTTGGCATACATCACTCTAGGCTTAATTCAGGACGTTATACCAAATTTCGTGCAAATCAAAAGATATATAGGGACTTTGGGGCACCATTTACATGAAATCGGACGAAACTATATATGGGAGCTATATCTAAATCTGAACCGATTTTCACGAAACTTGGCAGACATCATTCTAGACCTAAATGATTAGGCTGTACCAAATTTCGTGCAAATGGAGAGATATATAGGGACCGTTTACATTAAATCGGTTAAATATATATATGGGAGCTATATCTAAATCTGAACCGATTTTTCCCAATTTCAATAGGGTTCGTCCTTGGGCCAAATAAGTGACCTATGCCAAATTTCATCCAATTCGGACCATAAATGCGACCTGTACTTTGTTTACAATTTAACATGGACAGACAGACGGACAGGCGGACGGACGGACATGCATAAATCGACTCAGAAAGTGATTCTATGCATATTCTCAAAAGGAACCATGGGTCTATCTCGATTATTTTTGCATCTGTTACAAACATATGCACAAAGACATAATACCCTGTACCACAGTGTGGTGAAGGGTATAAAAACTGACAAAAATTAAGTATTTGGTCCATTTTATCACGTAAATTTTACTCGATCTTCAACAAAAACAATAGGGGTCTTCATTGGCCAGACCCCATCCTACATGCAAAATTTCGTGAAGAGTGGTCCATAACTGTGGCCTGTATCGTGTTTACAAATTATAATGGAGAGACGGACGGACAAGATATGACAAGATATGGTATACTTAAATGTCTAGGAGCAATATTTCGCGGCGTTACAAACTCTTGGGGCTGCACAAAGCCATAATACCCTGACAACATAGTTGTGTAGGGTATAAAAATGCTTTTTAAATATCCACGCCTTAAAGGCTACCAAAAACAATATTCCTTTTATAATCCACTCCTGAAAGGCTCCTACATGCAAAATTTCGTGAAGATTGGTCCATAACTGTGGCCTGTATCGTGTTTACAAATTATAATGGAGAGACGGACGGACAAGATATGACGATCGGTATACTTAAATGTGTAGGAGCAATATTTCGCGGCGTTACAAACTCTTGGGGCTGCACAAAGCCATAATACCCTGACAACATAGTTGTGTAGGGTATAAAAATGCTTTTTAAATATCCACGCCTTAAAGGCTACCAAAAACAATATTCCTGTTATAATCCACTCCTGAAAGGCTCCTATAAAAATTAATTTTTAAAAATCTACGCCTTAAGGGCCACCATAAAAATATATTTTTTATAATCCACTCCTGAAAGGCTACTATAAAAAATATGTTCAATAAATCCATGCTAATATAAAAATGTTTTTAATAAATCCACGCCTTAATACTTACTGGAAAAATGTTTTTAAAAAATCTAAGCCTTGATACCCACTCCAAAAATATTTCCTAAATGTATGCATCTCCTAAATGTATGCATAACTATTTATTCCTTGTTTTATAAGCACCATATCACACCTCCAACATAACCAAATAAAACAATTAGCATGTGTGCTGGAATATTTAACACATACTAATACACAGATAATTTATGCAACATATCTGGCGACTGGAATATGACGAGCGCAAATTAGTCTAAAAATAATTCAACATTTTTAATATAGTCACACCTCATCGAAATTTGTACGCGAACCATATGGAAATGCATAACAGAACAATTTCACTAATCCCAAATTCCCATAAGCTGCAGCATAGAATAGCAACTAGAATTGCAAATAGAAATAATTATTCAATGCCTACTTTTAGGTGTGAGAGTATTGGTGGTGTGCTCTAGTTTGTTTGTTGAGTTTAATAGAATTGCTTGGTTGCCTACATTTAGGCGCAGTGGGAGTTCTCCACACTGACATTTTGGAAAATTGAGGAATTGTTTTATATAACAATGATAAAATAATTAAAATGAAAACTAAGCAATGAACAGCAATTATGGATAAATTTAGTTTTGGAGGTGGCAGGAAGAACTTATATTTTTAGAAAGGGCCTTTTTTTGCATTCTTTGAAAATTATTTGCAGTGGTCCAGAAGAGGACTTGAGAGTCTTGCCATATAGACGACTTCAAAGTGAAATTCCTATGAAAAGCATCTCCATTATCATCCTGAAAATAAACATCGCTTGTGTATATGTGCTTGTCTCTGTGCGAGTGTGTGCGTAAATGCATTCAGCCATTAGAGTATGAGTCATGGCATCGCTCCTATGTCAGCATTTAATCGCTTTTAATTGATATTTATTTTAAATGTTGTATAAATCTGTTTACTTATGTCAATAGCCGACTGTTGCTTGGAGGATCTGATGCAGCAGAACAAAAATAAAAAACTGCTTTAATTATTAGTAATGTTAGCAGTGAGAAATGACAGCAAATATATTCAGCCTGATTATACCGAGGAGTGGCTGGAGCAATGCAAGTCTTTAAATGGAATGGATTTTTAACAAAAATATTGTTTCAAGGACATGAATGGAATTTTAATAAAAATTTTATAAATTGGCGTTTTTAAATAAATATATTTTCTGAGCCATCATTTGCTGAGCCATCAAGGGCTAAGAACTGGCTTGGATTTTTAGAGAAAAATTTCAAGGCCCTAAAACAGTCGTGAATTTTTATACCCTACACAACTATGTTATAAGGATATTATAGCTCTGTGCAGCCGCAAGAGTTTGTAATGCCGCGAAATATTGGTCCTAGACCCACCTTTAAGTATACCGATCGTCATATCTGGACTAGCTGAGTCGATCTAGACATGTGTGTCCGTCCATCCGTCTGTCCATTATAATTTGTAAACACGATACAAGTGACTGTTATGGACCGATCTTCACGAAATTTTGCATGTAGGATAGGACATTCCAATGAAACCCCTTTTGTTTTTTGGTAAAGATCGGTTAATATTTTGGGGATGAAAAGGACCAAAAACTTTATTTTTGTCTGATTTATGTTGACTCCAGATGCAGCAATTATGGTCCAAACATCGTGAATTTTTCAATGGAGAAGGGGATCGGGCCTAAGAATAAGCATGCCTGTTTTGATAAAGATCGGTCAATATTTAGCGGGTCAAATGGACCCCGACTTTTGTGTGAAAAATTACAAAATTTTTATTCTGGGGCGTATATACTTGCTCCTGAAGAACATATACTCGAGATGATGATAGTTTGTTTAAGATGAGTTGTTGACCTTCAAATTGATACCAATTATATGGCTGTATGTACTCCGATGCGGGAGTTATACGTAATTAAGTAAAGGTGACTATGTGCATATTATTACTATTACTCCATTAGAGTACGGCAATGTCGCGCTGATCGCTTTGAAATTGTACATGAAGTTCCGATTATGGTCAAGGACGACGCTTATAGTTTTCGGTGAAGTTGAGATTTCATTCAGGGGGTGCAATGAACCGAAAACTTTTATTTTCTAGTCACTCTAGAGGCAATTATTTTATGCAGAACATCGCATATTTTACAAGGTGAAGGGGATCTGACCAAATACTTAGAGCGGCTGTTTAGATGATGATCGGTCAATTTTTCGAGGGTCAAATCAACCGAAACCTAAAGTGACCAATTTTTTATTTTATTGCGTAAAAATTGATTTCAAGAAAAAACATTTTGGAAAATATGCAAAACTAAGAAAGAAGAGTTGTTGATCTATAATCGGTAAAATTGGTGCAAATACCACGAAATATTGCCCAGGCTCAGAATATAGAACCGCCGAAGGTGTGCTTTTCGTGGTAGTTGTGTAGGGTATCATATGGTCGGCCCCGTCCGACTATACTGCTCCGCTCACTGGTTTAAACATATTTTGCTCCAACCAAAATAACATTGGAAGTTGTGTCCAGCACATATGCATGTGCATATCCTTTGCATTATTTACGCACACACAAACATTTATATTTATATTACACATGCATACATATTTCTTCAGTTGGCAAAAAAACAAGCATAACCAGTAAGAAAAGTAGTAAAGTCGGACGGGGCCGACTATATGATACCCTTCACCACTATGGGTATATTAAACAGGACTATTAACATGAAATTGGATGAAATAAAATATGTGATATTTATCTAAATGTGAATCTACCTAGATCTGTCCATAAAGAATGTAAATCGACTTCAAACAAATATAAATGGGTCATCCGTTGGGCTATGCCTGTACTTCTAGAAAACGCAACTACGTAATTCTATGCTCAATTTTGTACGTTGTGCAAAATTTGATGTCAATCTGACTAACATGAGGAGTTTGATGCCCAATTTACTTGAAATCGGGCGAAAATATATATGGAAGCTCTATCCAAATATTAAGCGATTTCAAACACACTTGTCACAGGTGCGTAAATTACTTAAAATCAATCTATAAGGCAGACATCACTCTAGGCTCAATTCAGTACGTTATGCCAAATTTCGTGCAAATCGAAGGATATATAGGGACTTTGGGGCACCATTTACATGAAATCGGACGAAACTATATATGGGAGCTATATCTAAATCTGGACCGATTTTCACGAAACTTGGCAGGCATCATTCTAGGCTCAATTCAGTACGTTATGCCAAATTTCGTGCAAATCGAAAGATATATAGGGACTTTGGTGCACCATTTACATGAAATCGGACGAAACTATATATGGGAGCTATATCTAAATCTGGACCGATTTTCTTGAAACTTGGCAAACATCACTCTAGGCTTAATTCAGTACGTTATGCCAAATTTTGTGCAAATCGAAGGATATATAGGGACTTTGGGGAACCATTTACATGAAATCGGACGAAACTATATATGGGAGCTATATCTAAATCTGGACCGATTTTCACGAAATTTGGCAGGTATCATTCTAGACCTAAATGATTAGGCTGTACCAAATTTCGTGCAAATAGAAGGATATATAGGGACCGTTTACATTAAATCGGTTAAATATATATATGGGAGCTATATCTAAATCTGAACCGATTTTTCCCAATTTCAATGGGGTTCGTCCTTGGGCCGAATAAGTGACCTTTGCCAAATTTCATTCAAATCGGATCATAAATGCGACCTGTACTTTGTTCACAAAAATACATGGACAGACAGACAGACAGACGGACAGACGGACGGACGGACGGACGGACATGCATAAATCGACTTAAAAAGTGATTCTATGCATATTCTCAAAAGGAACCATGTGTCTATCTCGTTTCCTTTTGCCTGTTACAAACATATGCACAAAGACATAATACCCTGTACCACAGTGTGATGAAGGGTATAAAAATCATTTGTATTTACATGACTTACTTCCGCGGGATTGCGTACAAAAAAATCCATATTCTGCTTACATCGCAATCAACATCATCTGAGGTCATTAACACACACATATAGAGAGAGAGTCATAATTTCAATGTCCTTCAGTTGGAAATGACAGACATTATTTATGTGTTTATACCCTACACAACTATGTTGTCAGAGTATTATAGCTTAGTAATGCCGCGAAATATTGGTTTTAGACCAAGTATACCGATCGTCATATCTCGACTAGCTGAGTCGATCTAGACATGTGTGTCCGTTCGTCCGTCTGTCTATTATAATTAGTAAAGACGGTGCAGTCCACGATGCAATTATGGACCCATGTTCACGAAATTTTGCATGTAGGAAGGGTTCTCATATTGTTTTTTGTAATGATCCGTTAATAATTTTTTAGTTTTTCTAATCGCTATAGAGGCCACAATTATGATCCGAACACCACGAAATATTAAATAGAGAGAAGAGACTGGCCATAGAATAAACGTGAGCTTTGATGATGATCTGTCAATGTAGCGCTGATCGCTGTGAAAGTTCCAGAGTTCCGGTTATGATCAACGACGACGCCTTTAATTTTCGGTGATGTTGAGATTATATTAGGGGGTGAACCGAAAACTTTATTTTCGTCAGATTTTCTAGCCGCTCAAGAGAAAATTACAGAACATTAAATATTTTACACGGTGAAGGGGATCTGATCAAATACTTAGAACGGCTGTTTAGATGATGATCGGTCAATATTCCCAGGATCAAATCAACCATATCAAAAAGTGACCAAATTTATATTTTATGGCGTAAATATTCACCTCGGGAACATCAGATTTGGGAAATATTGCAGGCTTAGAAAATGGAGCTATAATCGGTCAAGAGGGTGCAAATATTGCCAGGTTGTGTAGGGTATCATATGGTCCCGTCCAACTATACTGCTCCGCTCATTGGTTTTCTATTGCTTAGCTATAGTCAGTAGCCATGTTCGACTAGTCAGAGGATTTCGATATTCCAATTTTTTTAATCCATGAGTTAAAGGCTACTTTAAAAAACATTTTTAAGAAATTCAAGTCTTAAGCGCTTCTTAAGAAAAGTTCTTAAAAATCCACGCTTTAAGGGATATTATTTTTTTATCCACACCAAAATTTTAGGAAGCTACTAGAAAAAATATTTTAAAAAATCCACGCCTTTGCGACTACCCTAAAATAAATTAAGTTTAAAATATTCACTCCTATATAGCTACTAAAAAGTATTTATAAACAAATCTCGGCTTTAAGGCTACTTGAAAATATATATGTAAAAAATCCTATATTTTTGGTAAAATATTTATTAAAAATCACGTCAAGATGTAAAAAATAGGGTATTTAATGTCCGCCCTGCCGCTTCCTACCTCAATTCTGCCTTGGCTTCATTTTGCAATTATATAATTAATTAATTTTATGGATTTTCATTACGAATGCAAATTTTATATGGAATACCAATGTTGTTATTCGTTTCATGATAACTTCGAAATCATGACAAATTTACACACACACATAGTTTTGTCTTTATTCCGAATTTTCTGCCACCAACACCATGAAAGTCAATAACAAAAGGCAAACTTAACAGAAAATTGTGTGTGTGTGTGTGTGTGTGGAAATTGAATATTTTCATTAAGCCCTGAGATATGCTATCGGTTATGGTGTTTTTATTTTATCTGTTATCTATCGATATGGTTGTATAGTAGTGTGTGTGTGTGTGAGCGTTCATTGAATAAAACAGCAATTAAAGTATTAATTTAATGTAAAATATGGCTCATTATTGAAGGATGTGACCATGATAAAAAAATACTATACACACGTATACATCTCTATAAAAAGAAGAAAAAAATTAAAGTTCGAAAACAATTGCAATGGAAGTGTTTTTTTATTATTTATTTTTTTCGGTTTTTTTGTTTTTCTTTTTATGTTAATTAATGCTTATTTAATTAATCGTTGTGACAGAAAAACAAAATCCTTTACAATAATTTTAAATATCGAAATTAATTTAATGGTATTAAATGTGAAATAACAATACCTCACATGGTTGGAATAGTTAATTGGCAGTACAATGGAAAATATTGATTTTTTTTAATTTAAATAAAAAATAACAAAACAAGTATTTTCCAATTCGATGGTGTTATAACTTCTGAAACAATATTTCAGAAACAACATTTTCAAACATATATATTTTTAAATTCTCGTGGATTTGACTTCAATGGCATTCCAACCCTGATCAAGCCATAAACATTAATTAAGATTTCCACCAAAGGCCTTCACAGCCTTTTCTAGACCTATAAAATTACACACACACTAATATTTAGAACTCTGTTAATAGTAGACATTGGCTTTCATCAATCAACTAACCACCAAAAGATGTTTGAAGGACACTGGGGACACACACACAGATTATTTTACCTGGCATTGTTGAGGAAAAGACAACAACATCTTTTCGAGAAAATGTAGAATATGGAACACCATAAAGTACGAATGGTTTCACAATATACATCAATGGAAACCACAAAAACCAACAAGGACATTTCTGAAGAAAACCATGGAGAGCTATAAATCGATAGACATCAGCAAATTGTCACAAAATACGACGATATAGGAAAAAGGTAGGAAGTAGGGAGAAGGATAAAGAGAAGATCCAAAAAGTAAAAATAAGCGTGAATTAAAACAAAAAAAAGGGCGTGGACTTTTAAAAAATATTGTTTTCAAGTAGCGACAATTGGCGCGGATTTTTATACCCTTCACCACACTGGGGTAGTACAGTGTATTATGTCTTTGTGCATATGTTTGTAACAGGCAAAAGTAAACGAGATAGACACATGGACCCTTTTGAGAATATGCATAGAATCACTTTCTAAGTCGATTTATGCATGTCCGTCCATCCGCCCGTCCATGTTAAATTGTAAACAAAGTACAGGTCGCATGGATGAAATTTGGCACAGCTCATTTATTTGGCCCAAGGACGAATTGGGAAAAAAATCGGTTCAGATTTAGATATAGCCCCCAATGTATTTTCGTCCGATTTTAGGTAAATAGTGCTCCAAAGTCTTTATATATCCTTCGAGTTGCACGAAATTTGACACAGCGTACTGAATTAAGCCTAGAATTATGTGGGGTAAGTTTCGGAAAAATCGGTTTAGATTTCGATGCAGCTCCCACATATACATATATATTCGTCCGATTTTACCGTATCAAATTGAGACTTTAATGACGCTATTACGTTTTGTTGAAATTGGTACAGATGTATCATATAATCGGTCTAGTCCGACTTTACTACTTTCCTTGCTGGTTCTTCTTTTTTTCTCAATGGATAAGAATAGATTTTATAAAAAAAATGCGAACTACATCAATAAGAATATCTCCTAAAATTATGCAACACTATTCGTAATTTACTATTAATAAATATAAATATTTGTTTGTTTCCTTTGCAGGTAATTTATTACAAATAATTTATAACTATAATAATGTTGGTGAGTGAAAACTTTAATTTTTAATAATAGGCCTTAAAAAAATTGCCAGCGTTTAAGAATTTTCTTTAACAAAAATTTTATTCCATTTATGTGTCGTTATTTACGTTTTTGTCTCATTTTATCGTAACAATCTTTTCAAATTAACATCCTTTAAGCCTCACAGTAAATCGACTTAAGCAACGAGATTCCCCACATTAAAAGCCCATGTCCTTAACGATAGTTGGATTATTGAAATATCGAGAGGATAAAGTTGTATTAAAAACAACGACATGCACCGAGCAATCAATTATCGAGGAATTCAATTACGTACTGGCGAAGAAAAATATAAAAATTGAAATGTTTATCAAATAGGAAACAACAAGAGCAACATATTGAGTGGTTGTAAAGGATATAAATGCTATATTTAAGAAGGACATTGGTATTAACGAAATTTTTAAAGTAAGAGCGAACAAAAAACCAGTAAGGAAAGTAGTAAAGTCGGACGGGGCCGACTATATGATACCCTTCACCACTATGGGTATATTAAACAGGACTATTAACATGAAATTGGATGAAATAAAATATGTGATATTTATCTAAATGTGAATCTACCTAGATCTGTCCATAAATTATGTAAATCGACTTCAAACAAATATAAATATGTCATCCGTTGGGCTATGCCTGTACTTTTAGAAAACACAACTACGTAATTCTATGCTCAATTTTGTACGTTGTGCAAAATTTGATGTCAATCTGACTAACATGAGGAGTTTGATTACTTGAAATCGGGCGAAAATATATATGGAAGCTCTATCCAAATATGAAGCGATTTCAAACACACTTGTCACAGGTTAGGTTATACTAATTTTAGAACGTTTTGTTCCTATTGGTTTCTTGGTGCGTAAATTACTTAAAATCAATCTATAAAGCAGACATCACTCTGGGCTAAATTCAGTACGTTATGCCAAATTTCGTGCAAATCGAAGGATATATAGGGACTTTGGGCACCATTTACATGAAATCGGACGAAACTATATATGGGAGCTATATCTAAATCTGGACCGATTTTCACTAAACTTGGCAGGCATCATTCTAGGCTCAATTCAGTACGTTATGCCAAATTTCGTGCAAATCGAAAGATATATTGGGACTTTGGTGCACCATTTACATGAAATCGGTCAAAACTATATATGGGAGCTATATCTAAATCTGGACCGATTTTCTTGAAACTTGGCAGGCATCACTCTAGGCTTAATTCAGTACGTTATGCCAAATTTTGTGCAAATCGAAGGATATATAGGGACTTTGGGGCACCATTTACATGAAATCGGACGAAACTATATATGGGAGCTATATCTAAATCTGGACCGATTTTCACGAAATTTGGCAGGCATCATTCTAGACCTAAATGATTAGGCTGTACCAAATTTCGTGCAAATCGAAAGATATATAGGGACCGTTTACATTAAATCGGTTAAATATATATATGGGAGCTATATCTAAATCTGAACCGATTTTTCCCAATTTCAATAGGGTTCGTCCTTGGGCCAAATAAGTGACCTATGCCAAATTTCATCCAAATCGGATCATAAATGCGACCTGTACTTTGTTCACAAAAATACATGGAGAGACAGACAGACAGACGGACGGACATGCATAAATCGACTTAAAAAGTGATTCTATGCATATTCTCAAAAGGAACCATGTGTCTATCTCGTTTCCTTTTGCCTGTTACAAACATATGCACAAAGACATAATACCCTGTACCACAGTGTGATGAAGGGTATAAAAATTGAAGAAGAGATTCGATAAAAATACAAATACATTTTGAGAATCGCATTGATATCCAAAAATTAATCAGGAGCCCTCTACAATGTAAAATAAACACTAAACACTATATGTCTGTTCAAAAAGAAGGCCATCTATAGGTCAGCATAGACGAGAAGAGATTAGCATAATAAAATTGAGATGCAATTTAGTGGTCGGCTTCAAAAATGATAAGCCATGTAGAGATCTGAACGTATGTTTAATATGTTCAAATGAAATATGAGAAGCCTTTTATAAGTCCGCAACAATACTTAGAAGCCATTAAGAGTTCAGAGTAAAGATTAAATGTGTAACCAAGGGATTCGAATATATAATATAGAATTTTATAGAGAAAGGTAATTTCAAAATGTCAAAATCAGAGATGCCAAATAAGTGAGATAATGCACACTGAGAGTTCGCATGTATGTAATCAGGATATATAATGAAATGTCAAAATATATATGTTAGTATTTTAAAGTACAAAGAAACGACGTTTCAGCTCCATCAGCATGAATATTCAAATTGCATATTTAGCGCCACCTATATGTCACAAATAATAATGGGATAGTTCATATGGGAATATTTTTCGATTCCAATTATAAGAATATTAATAAATCTTTATCGAAGTTTGATAGCTTTAGATCCGTTTAGATGAACAACTACATCTTCAAATATACATATCCATGTTGTATATGAATATCGCGTGCACTCTCGCGAGAGTAAATATCACTATTCTCTCATACACATTCAACTGACCCGATTGAAAAACCATTGAAACACACAAAGACAAATGCGTGAGAACAGATTTTTTTGCTCTGTCCGTGCCTGATCTAGAGAGATCAGTATCGGAAACACCCCCTAGAGATAAAGTGCTATCTAGATGTTTATGGTTCGCAGACGTCAGAATATCCACGTTGCGTCAAAGAGCCCTCTAGGGTTGTAATTTTTTTTACATCTCCATATTGATTAAGTGGCGCCATCTAGTTTTCAGAATTAACATATTTCCCCATAAACTTTTACAACTGTCTTTTTTTGCAATTTCAGAAGATACTAAGAAATTTTCATGTTCACTCAAAATTTTTAGGTCATTCTGACTATTATATTTTGTCATTTCAACCTTTTTTATAAAAGTAAAATTTAACATTGATGCCTAAAAGTATATACATATAGTAGATATCTTACATTATGGGAAGAGTTTGCTGAAAGCCTTTGAACGAAGTAGACGTGTTTTTAAATTTACGGAAAAATAAAAATTATTTAATTTTTTTTTTTCTGAACAAACTTTTCTGTCAAATTTTGAAATGGATTTGAACTCTTTGGGCGGAGATGTCCGCGATCCTGCTGAGAACATACCTCCAGATAAAGGCAGACAGACCACAAAATCAAGAATCGGAACGCTTTTGCATGCTGCTTGTTTCAATGAACATGTATCGCCAAGACCTGATTCTAACAATGATGAAATATCGAATTCAAACCGTCAAGCTACATCTTCAATGTGTAAATTACACAAAAATATGAATATGATTTTAAGTGTTGAAGACTTGCCATCAATAGACGTCAAGAATTTGCAAAACCCAAATCCCATGCAAGACCATTCCGCAAGAATTTCGGTACTAGACTCTAATAGCAATATGGATCATGAAGAATTGTCTGATGAAGATTTTCAACTCGTGC
>NW_026874062.1:0-15621 GCF_032173495.1 Musca vetustissima | reverse complement strand
ACGTCATGTACTTTAAAACAAGATTTTATGGTTTGAAAGGGATGATGGGTTTTTCAAAAATATTCTTTAATAAATCCACCACGTCTTGGAGGGCCATTGAAAAAACTATTTCTTTTATAAATCCACGCCTTAATGGCCAACTGAATTTGTTTTTAAACCCATGAAATAATACAACCCTTTTTCCTTAGGACTAATACACAACGAATCGAAATTGATGCTATAGTAATTATTATTTGTATGCCTATGAAATTTTAAAGCCAAACAAATTCCAACCAATTTCAATGTCACTACACATCCTTGCTCGCTCCACCTCCCTCACCCTCTGCCCTCAAGTACGAACGAAACGACAATAAAATATCCTCAGGATTATAGTTACACATTTATCAAAGCTTAGCAATTTCTTAATGGCTTCTTAAGGCATTATTTACACTTTGTAATCATGGAAATCAAACGGCAACAACAACAACATCAACTTCGGCCAAAGCACAACAATATTATCGAAAGGATAAAAAAATCACATTAAGGAGAAGATTTATTGCTTTTAAGGCTATCATAATTAAAAGTAGACACACAAATGATAGGCCATGAATCATTAGCTGCTCTCTACTGGTCGCCAAACAATAAATTTAGAAAAAAATACTTCATTTTTAAACTTGCTGTCCCTTTTGGGGCTTTAAAGTTTCCAGAAATTAAAATGAATGGTAGACTTTGTCTTTTTATTTTGAAATTAGCTTTAAGGATAATAAGATTAATGAGCAACAGAAAAGAAATATAAACAATATGAAATTATTGTGTTATTGGCCAAAGGCTAACGAAACAGAATTATGGGATGTTAATGTTCTAAAATGCTTAAAGCATTGTGGGATAGCATTAGGTCAAAAAATTCGAATGTTGTCACAAAAAATAAGCCCAAAAATTTAAAATAATATTTTTACAATAACAACAATTAAATAAATAATTTGTAAGGATCATCCAAGGCGTGGATTTAATAAAGAATATTTTTTCAACCATCATCCAAGGCGTGGATTTAATAAAGAAATATTTTTCAAGCATCATCCAAGGATCATTGAAATATTTTCAAGAATCCTACAAGACGTGGATTTATTAAATGTTACTTTTTCAATCATTTTACAAGGCGTGTATTTATTAAACGCCAAACGCGATTTTTTTAAAGAATATTTTTTCAAGGATCGGCCAAGGCGTGAATTTTTTAAATTAATATTTTTTTTTTCAATGATTGACCAAAGCGTAAATTTATTAAAGAATTGTTTAAGGGCTATCTCAGTCTTTCTCAGGCGCGAATGGATTTATTAAAAAATATTCTTAAGGACGATCCCAGAAGCGTATTTTTAACGGATCGACCAAGGCGTGGAGTTTTTAAAGAATATATTTTAAAGGAGTTCCAAGTTTATAAAGAATATATTTTAAAGTCTTTTCAAGGCGTGGAGTTTTTAAAGAATATATTTTAAAGGAGTTCCAAGTTTATAAAGAATATATTTTAAAGTCTTTTCAAGGCGTGGAGTTTTTAAAGAATATATTTTAAATTCCATCCAAGAAGTGGAGCTGTTAAAGAAGACGTTTTAAGGACTGCACAAGAACTGAATAAGACGTGGATTTTTTAAGGACTGCAAAAGGCATTAGTATTTTAAAGCATATTTTTCAAGGATCGTACAAGACGCGTTGTTATATAAGGGTCCGCCCGACCGTTGTAATCACGTTGTAATCTTCTGAAGGAATTGAGACCGGGTGCTGAAATTTTGCATTGGGTTGTCTTTTGTATGCAGGCAGATCAAGCTCGAAGATGAGCTATATCGGTCCACGTTTAGGTATAGCCCTTATACGAGGGTACAACCCAATTTTCGGTATTTTTGGGTATCAAGATCGAGTTTTTCAACCGAATTCGTTGAAATTTCGCACATTGGGTTCTTATTTGGTACAAAATATTTCCAGTAAAAATGATAAATATCGGTCCATTTTTTCTTGTAGATCCATATAACGGTATCCCCAATTTTCGGTATTTTGTGGTCCTTGAACGCATTTCTCAACCGAATTCTCTGGAATTTTGTACATTTGGTTTTTATTGGTTACCAAATGTATCCACTAAATATAATAAATATTGGTCCACTTTTTCTGGTAGCCCAAATTTTCGGTATTTTTGGGTTCTTGAACGCGGTTTTCAACCAAATTCTCTGAAATTTTGTACATTGGGTTCTTATTGGGTATCAAATTCACTAAATATTATAAATATTGACCCATATATAACGCTACCCCCAATTTTCACTATTTTGGAGTTCTTGAACACGTTTTCAACCAAATTCGCAGTAATTTGGTATTTTGTAGTCTTATTTGGTAAAAAATCAAATTCCCAAAAAATTATTTATATTTGCCTCCTTTTGAGAATATGCAAAGAATCACTTTCTGATTTGAGGTCTAGTATGATGTGTGCTAAGTTTGGTGAAAATCGGCTCAGATTTAGATATAGCTAACATATATTTTCGTCCGATTTTATGTAAACGTGAGCGTGAGCAAATCGAAATGTACAAGAGTCAGAATAAAGTCCGAAAATTCTACCAACGGGTAAAACACCAAACCGAAGGCTTTGGTGCAGGCACATCCTCCTGTGGAAAAATAAGGAAGGAAACCTGGTGAGGGATACAGACAGCGTGCTGAGGATCTGGAAGGAGCATTTTGAAAAACTGGTATCAAGTAGTAGCAGTGAAGTGGATACCCCAGAAACTATAATCGATGACGTCTAGATGACATCCAGCCAAGATGAAGTCAGAATAGCAATCAATCGGCAGAAGAATAATAAAACAGCAGGTGCCGATGGGTTACAAGCCGAACTATTCAAGACTGGTGGTCAGATGCTGGTAAGGAGCATGCACCAACTGATTCGTACAATTTGGCTACAAATACATGCTCAATGATTGGAACCTCAGCATCCTGTGTCCCGTGCACAAAAAAGGAGACAAGACGATATGTGGCAACTATAGAGGAATAAGTCTTCTTCCCATCGCATATAATGTGCTATCCAGCGAAATGTGTGAACGACTGAAGCCAATGGTCAATGAAGCCAATATGGCTTCAGACCTGGCAAATCTACCATTGACCAGATTTTCACTCTGCGCCAAATTCCGGTAAAAAAACCCTCGAAAAACACATCGACACATTCCATCTATTCGTCGACTATAAAGCTGCATTCGACAGCCCTACCCGTTCAGAGGTGTATAAAGCCATGTCTGCGTTCGACATTCCTGCAAAATTATTTCGGCTATGCAGGATAACTTTAACAGGCGCAAGATCAGCAGATAAAGTCGGAAAGGACCTCTTTAATACCGGAGCGCTTTAATACCGAACGAGGAATCAGACATGGTGATAATTTGTCGTGTGACCTTTTAAACATCCTACTGGGAAAGGTCATACCAGAGGCAAAAGTGAACAGAAAGGGCACTCTGTACACCAAACAACTCATGTTACTCGCCTATGCCGATGACATCGACATAATGGGTCGAACATTGAGAGCGGTAACAGCCACCTTTGAGCAAATTGAGAAGGAGTCTGCTATAGTGGGTCTGGCAGTAAACGGCGAGAAGACCAAGCTGATGGTATCAACGCGCAAGACGCCGTCGAATGAATCATGAGTTGTACCAGCTATTCTCGGACATCGACATTGTTAGACGTATTGAGCTGAATCGTCCACGTTGGCTAGGTCATGTTGTGAGAATGGATGAAGATGCCCCAGCCCAGGAGGCATATAAAAGCGAACCAGCTGATGGCTCACGCAGAAGGGGAAGGCCACGAATACGATGGAAAGATCAAGTTGAAGGCAACATTGCTGAAAATGCTCTTTCAAATTTGGAAAAACTGCGTAAAAGACCGAGGCGCCTGGAAATCTTTTCTAAGCTCGGCTTATGGAACGAAAGTTCTATCACAAGCCGGCTAACTAAGTTTATCTAAAAGGTGCACCAAAGTCCTTAAAAATCTTTCGATTTGCTCGAAATTTGCACATCGTACTGGATTAGGCATAGAATGATGAATGATCCCATATATATGATATAGCTCCCATATATATTTTCGTCCGATTTAAGGTAAATGGTGCACAAAAGACCCTATATATCCTGCGATTTGTACGAAATTTGCCACAGTCTACTGAATTAAGCCTGGAATGGTGTGTGTTAAGTTTCGTGACAATCGGTTCAGATTTAGTTATAGCTCCCATATATATTTTCGTCCAATTTAATGTAAATGGTGTACCAAAGCCCTTATATTTCTTACGATTTGCAAGAAATTAGGCATAGCGTACTGAATTGAGTTGAGAATAATGCGTGCTAAGTTTCATAAAAATCGGTTCCGGTTCAGATATAGCTCGCATATATATTTTCGTCCGATTTAATGTAAATCGCGCAACAAATATTACGAATTTAATATTACTATTTTTGACAGTTATTTAATGTTTCTGTTCGTAAGTACTTCACAATATATATTTACTTATACTTATTTGTAATATGTCCTATATAAAAATCCCTTCCATTTCTGTTTACAACGCAATAATATAGTTCCACGTGGAGTTGAACTGTAATTGCAAGTAACTGTCAATAAACCTATGATGGAGGGTATTCAAAGTTCGGTTCGGCCGAACATAACCATTTTTTAATAAATATTAATGAAAATAAATTTAAGTCCAGTATTTTTTAGTCTATCATACGGAGAGCTCTTTGCGGCAACACTGCTTCCCTATTTTGTTTATCCCATCTATATCATAATTTCTTTATACCAACATAAATAAAACTTTCTCAATTTTAGCACACCAAAAAAACTCTCATAAATATGCATGCCATATTAACATATTGATGTGAGTTATAGTTTTAAATAGTAAAAGTTTCTTTAGTAGCATAGATAGTTCATTATTTTAAACATATGTATGTAATACTAAAAAAATTTACATATTGATGTAAACTTCATAAACTTCCAATGGGTTTTCTTTTCTTAACTTCCTTATGTGCCGAAAAATTGGCCTACTTGCCAAAACTAGTTACAAATATTTGCCTGACGATTTTTCATGTCACAGAGCAAAGAAAACAATTTCAATGTCAATAAAAATTGGATTACATTTCACAGAAGAAGTTTTTCCATGGAGGAAGAAAGTGAGATAGAGAAACGTTGAGGCAATTTCAATTTTATGTCTAAGAAGACATTTGTGTGTCTGAGTGCGTGTGTGTGTGTGTTGATGCCACAACTAAAATAAACTTAAATTGCTTTTGGTTGAAGAATAAAACACAAAAATTATAAAATTGCCTTGGATACTGGAGGATAACCATAAATTAGCAAGTTGGTAAAAAATTGTGCTGCTTTATATGCTAATACATATATTTATGTACATTCTTTTTTATACGGCCGTTGTATTTGACAAAAATAAATTCGTTTGACAAAAAATATGCGTTTTCTTTTGTATTTCCTGTTGGCCTAGTTTTTTCTAGATGATACAATTCGAAAGTGTGCTCACATACATACATATTTTATGTGATATTTTATGTATAATTTAAGAAAATGTGAAAATACTGAAATTTACCAAAATTGGGTTGTGATTTTTTTCTTAACGGAAGGGTTACAATAGAAGTTCTTGGGGATGGGAAGCTATTATTTTTTGACAAAATACTAAAATAGAAATTTCGTCTCCAATTTCAAATGCTCTGCAGATATACTGTATTTAAATTTCCTATTGTGACCTAGTTTCGTATACAGTATTCTACATAGGCTGTAAATGGATAAAAAATAAGAAAAATTAAACGAAAAGTCTGAGTCTGATCCTTTGATGTATTAATGTTAAAATATATTGCACCCCTAATTATGAGAATAAGGTTTTGGATGGTGAAAAATTCCTTATGGGGATGTAAGGTCTTGGGCGAGGAATCCAGAATGGCGAATTCGACATATGTCAAGTTTTTGAGGTGCGCCGTAATGTACTTGTTGCTGGTAAAGTTCCTAAAGAAACAGCTTTATATCATTGTTTTCTTCAGTCAAATCGAATGGAGAATAAATTTGTAAAATATATCCTGGTTCTATTTCAAGCCTTTGTGCGCCTTTTTATACCCTTCACCACACTGTGGTACAGGGTATTATGTCTTTGTGCATATGTGTGTAACAAGCTAAAGGAAACGAAATAGACACATGGTTCCTTTTAAGAATCACTTTCTATGTCGATTTATGCATGTCCGTCCATCTGTCTGTCCATGTTAAATTGTAAACAAAGTACAGGTCGCATTTATGATTCGAATTGGATAAAGTTTGACATAGATCACATAATTGGCCCAATGACAAACCCTACTAAAATTGGGAAAAATCGGTTCAGATTCAGATATAGCTCCCATATATATGTTCGTCCGATTTAATGTAAATGGTGCATCAGTGTTCCTATATATATTTCGAGTTGCACGAAATTTGGCATAGTGTACCAATTTAAGTCTAGCATGATGTGTTAAGTTTCGTGAAAATCGATTCAGATATAGATATAGCTCCTATATATATTTTCTTCCGATTTGTACTGATGTTAGTATAACTCCTCAGGTGGGTCCGATTGGCACAACATTTTGCACTACGTATTGAAGTTACTGTAACATAGCGTGTGCCAAGTTATCGATTCAGATTTAGATATAGCTCCCATACATAGTTTCGCTCGATTTTAAGTAAATAGTGCACAAAAGACCCAAAGTTTGGCCGATTGACACAAAAAATTGCACAACTTACTCACGCTAATATAACCTTGCGTGTGGAATAGAGGATAGAGATCCAATATATATTTTCACCCGATTTTAAGTAAATGATACACCAATAATTCAAAATATGGCCGATATGCACAAAACATACAGAATTTAGTATAACCTAACCTGTGACAAGTTTCGATGAAATCGGTTTAGATTTCGTCGATTTTGGACAAAAGTTTACACAGAGCACTAAATGAGGTCCAGACTGATGTCTGCGAAGTTCTGTTAAAATCTGTTTAGATTTAGATATAGCTCCCATATATAGTGTCGTCCGATTTTTAGTGAATGATACAACAAACTTCCAATATTTGTCCGGTTTGGACAAAAATTTTTCACAAAGCTCTGAATTAGGTCTAAACTTATGTCTGCGAAGTTTTAATAAAATTGGTTCAGATTTAGATATAGCTCCCATATAGAGTTTCGTCCGATTTTTTTGTGAATGATGCATCGAACCAAATTTGCCCGTTTCAAATTTATACATAATCCTAACGCATATTGTGTATGTTTAATAACTTTTTCTATAAAATATCCGCTAACGACGAAGCGGGCCTATTGAGGGTGGGGGTGTTTAGAAAATCGGGTACTAAAATTGTGAAAATGTGTAAATCGAGAAGTTTTGGATTGATATATTACATATTGGAGCTATGTTCAGCGAATATTAATGATTTCAAATTTTCATAAAATATAATAAAAAAATAAAATATCATTGGAAACTTCTGTCCGATTTTAACTAAATGTTGTACCAAACTCCTCATGTCTATCAGATTTTTATTCAAATAATCAACGGGTGTCCGCTTGATATTTGCTTTAAATTGATTTACAAAATTTTGTCCCATTGTAAGAAGCAACTCTATATCTCACCAAATGAAAAATTTAGTATAGGTTGCAGAATGGCATGTTTATGGATCCTATTTCATGTTAATTGTCCTTCAAATATGCGACGTCTGTTAGGATTCATCTGTTGAATTTACCCTAAGCGGTGAAGGGTATCATTAGTCGGCCTTGTCCGACTTTACTACTTTCCTTACTGGTTTATCATTATTTGCATGAGCCGTAAAATAAATACTGCAAGACTAGAATTAAATTTTTGTAGAATTCAACAACAATTTAAAATTCTACAACAAATTTTGCCACTTGATTTAGTTGACTCTAAGTCCGACACATTGTTCCATGTGATTAGTGTATATAAAATTTTTCATTCCGTTTGGAACATTTAACAGATGGATCTTGTGATTATACGGAAGGTGAAAATTGTTAAACATTGTAAGATAATAATCAAAAATGTCCGAATCAAAATAGTCCGAAAGTGTCAGATAAGTCTGGGTTTTTGTAAATTCGTACTAAGAACTACTAAAGATGGTAACATTTTTCTTTGGCGAAGCGGTGGAGCTAGAACTCTGAAATTTGTATTGAGAGTCATTGAGGGAGTGTAGGATATATATACCAAAGGGTTATTAGAAATTCGAACTATAAATATCCGAAAAGTGCTAAAATGAAGAACTACAAAATTTAAATTTTGAATGCGATTAAAGGTTGAGAAGTAGTGTCAATATTAGAAGGTGCTTTTGAAAGTGTGGATTCATGTATATGGAAAGTACTAAACTGTACAAAATTTGGTTCAATCTGAATATAGAGAAAGGAATGGGGCTGGACTCCAAAATACGAAATTAACATTACCGTCGAAGTGTAGGATTGTACTATAATTGGTACAATTTGGATTTGTGTGAAACAATAGAGCTGGAATCTTGAAATTTGACGTTAGGATCACTGTAGGGGTGTATGATTGGGCTGTGTATAAAGTTTTGGAAATTTGTAGTAACGTGTAGAGCTGCAATCCTGAAATTTGTATTAGGGTCACTGTTGGGGTAGTATTGGAATATGTAGAAAGTTTTTGAAATTAGTACTAATGTGTACAAAATGGTACCAAATGAGGACTTGGGTAAACCGACAGAGCTGGAACACTGAAATTTAGAATTTTGGTTATCTGATAGAGCTGGGATTCTTAAATTTGGAGTTAGGATCATTGTTTGGGTTTAGCATTTGCGTATGTAGGAAGTTTTGGAAATTTGTACTAAATTGTACTAAATTTTGATTTAGGTGAACCGATAGAGCTGGAATCTTGAAATTTTAAGTTTGTTGGGGTGTAGGATTGAGCTATGCAGAACGTTGTGATGTTTTGGAAGTTTGTTTGTCTTGGTTAAGTAGGTAGTTATGGAAATTTATATTGATGTGTACTAACTGATGCTAAAATTGGATTTGAGTGAAACTATATTTGAAATTTGCAATTTATTCGTAATATCGCCCAGGAGCTAAATATCGATCATAAAACTGTTTCAAACCATTTACACAAATCTGGATTCAAAAAGAAGCTCGATGTGTTGCCACACCAATTACAAAACAATTGGATGGATCGAATTTCCATCTGTGAAGCCTTGGCCAGACGGAATGAGATAGACCCATTTCTTAAACGAATGGTGATTGGAGACGAGAAATGGATCACATATGATAACCCTGTGCATTTGTTGGGACTGGAAGTGGATTATTTATTATGAGTTGCTTTCATATGACCAAACGCTAAATTCTGATCTCTACTGTCAACAACTGGACCATTTGCAGATAGCAATTGACCAGAAACGGATAGAATTGGCCAACAGGAGATGTGTCGTGTTCCACCAGGACAATGCCTGGCCACACATATACAGTGACTCGCCATACAGTCCGGACTTGGCACCAAGCGATTATCATATTTTTCTTGCATTGCAAAATTTGTTTAATAAAGACTTGGTATCTATGGAGGATTGTGAAAATCGACTACTATGAGAGAGGTATTATAAAGTTACCTTTAAAATGGCAACAAATCATACAAAGGTGCATATTTGGCCCAACTCGGATATGCCCGTCTGTCCGTCGGTCCAAACTCCAAATAATGGTCCGATTAAGACAAAATTTTGCACTCCAATATAGAGTTTCGTCCGATTTAATGTAAGTTTAGCAAGAAACAGTCAATGTTTATACCCTTCACCACACTGTGGTACAGGGTATTATGTCTTTGTGCATATGTATGTAACAGGCAAAAGGAAACGAGATATACACATGGTTCCGTTTGAGAATATGTATAGAATCACTTTCTGAGTCTATTTAAGCATGTCCGTCTGTCCGTCCATGTATTTTTGTGAACAAAGTACAACTCGCATTTATGATCCGAATTGGATGAAATTTGACAAAGGTCACTTATTTGGCCCAAGGACGAACCCTATTGAAATTGTTAAAAATCGGTTCAGATTTAGATATAGCTCCCATATATATTTTCGTCCGATTTAAGGGGACCCCCCATTCTCGGAGTCAATTTTTTTTAATTAATTAGAATCTACACTAATTCAAGAATGTCCCTACAATATTTTCAAGGGAAAATATCATGAACTCTTGAAGATATAGCCGATTTATTGTGTCAGCATCAAGTGACGGCTAAAGGGCTTCTAAAACTTTAAACGCATTTTTCTATTTTGCGAATGGCGGGCACGATAACTCAAAAACTATTAACCCAATCGATTCCAAATTTTTACACGTTTCTGTGTGAGTGTATAGCTATCGTATGAACTAGGATAAAGTCAATCGGTGAAGATCTTCCTTATTTTTTAAATTGGTTTTTGCTCAAAAATCGGCGATTTTCCAAAAATATTTTTTCAAAGGTCCGCCATTTTGTTAATTTTAGAGCGAAGTCAATAATCCTAGTTCATACGAGAGCCAGACTTACTCTACTACTCTTTCTAACACCATTGGAATTTTTGGATTCCGATGTTCCAGTGAGGAGTTATCATGCTCGCCATCACAAATGTAAATGGTGCACCAAAGTCCCTATAGAGCTCTCGATTTGCACGAAATTTGGCACAGCGTAATGGATTAGGTCTAGAATGATGTGTGTTAAGTTTCCTGAAAATCGGTTCAGATTCAGATATAGCTCCCATATATATTTTCGTCCGAGTTAATGTAAATGATCCACCAAAGTCCCCATACATCTTTCGATTTGCACGAAATTTGGCACAGCGTAATGAATTAGGTCTAGAATGATGTGTGTTAAGTTTCCTGAAATCGGTTCAGATTTAGATATAGATTCTATATCTGACCAAATGAAAAATCTAGTATCGGTTGCAGAATGACATGTTTATGGATCCAAATTCATTTTACTGGTCCTTAAAAAATGCGTCTGTTAAGAGTCATCTGTTGAACATACCCACAGTGGTGAAGGGTATCATATAGTCGGCCACATCCGACTTAACTACTTTCCTCACTGGTTTTCATATTGAAATTATTATAGGTTGGCATTTGTGAGGTGTTTTTGAAATAGGTTCAGATTTAGATATAGCTTCCATATATATTTTCGTCCGATTTTATGTAAATGGCGCACAGAAGAGTCTATTTTTGTTCTTTATTCACGAAATTTAGTCTAAAAAAGATGTTAAGTTTGAAATCGGTTTAGATTTCAATATATAGCTCACATATACACTTTAGTCCCATTTTATGTAAATGGTGCACCATAGATCCTGCTCTATTTGTCATTGAAATAGTTTCAGATGTAGATATAGCTTCCTTAAATGGAGGAGCCAATGTCTGTTAGCTTTACATGAAATATTGTATAGCGTATTGGATTGAAGACGTTCAGGTTTAGATAAAGCTTCCATATATATTTTCATCCGATTTCATAAACATTATGTACCAAATAACTAAAGGACGAATTAGTGCACAACGTACCTAATCGAAACTAGAATTACGTGTATTGGACTTTGTGTCGAGATAAATTTTGGATAGCGCACTGTGATACAGCATACCAAATGGTGGATGCCACTGTTGTTCAAATATGTCCATTTATATAGATTGGTATATGTATGGGTTATTTAAATTTAGTTCAACTATCTATGTATCAACTATCTCAGTTAATTTCATCCGATTCCGTTTCAATGATATGTCTATTCTATCTAAAGGATATTGTACATATGAGCATCTCTTGTATGTACCCAAAGTGGTGAAGGGCATCATACAGTCGGAGCCGTCTGGCTTTACTACTTTCCTTACAGCATTTTTCTCTTCTTTTATTATTCCCTTTTAATTAAATATTTAATGAGAAACATACAAAAATCATGTAACCTTAACGTATACTTATTACCATGAAACTTAACACCCAGGCGTCACTGTGTACCCGATATATTTGTTGAAACATGTATGGAGGTACACAGTGGCGTATGTGTGTTCAGTTTCGTGGTAATAAGTATACGCTCAAATGTCTGATAATGAATATTTTAGTAAGCAAACAACCATAAAACTTATAAACTAGACCAAAAACAACAACAACAAAATAAAACTTTTTGAACCTTGTATTATTTTATTACTGATACTTAATAATACCCTCCTCCTGTTCTCTGGCCTTCGCTTTCGAACATATTATTACAAATTAAGGCCATGTTAACAACAATATGGACTTTGACAAGTTAAAAAAAGGGATACCACCAATTTGTTGTTGTCGGGGGTTTTTGTTTCTTTCTAAGCTATCTTATTGTTGTTTGTGACAGGTGACAAAAAAACCCCAACACGTATGTTTATATGTCAGTGTGTCTGTGTGTACGTGTATTTGTGTTTGAAGTTAGTTGAACAAGTCTAGACTGGATAAATATTGACACTGAACAATAGCATATTTACATACTAACTCGTTTTATTTATATGACTTAGTGACTGACCCCGAACCCGAACTCAAAAAAACAGAAAGAAAACTTTCTTTTGTTTAAATTGCTACAATATTCCGAAAATATATCCATGCTAGCTATCCAGCTATTCCAATGTTTTGTAACTAAAAAAAGAAATATTTTATGCTGTCAACAACACTTTCCATTCTTTTTTATACCCTCCACCATAGTATGGAGGGTATATTAGTTTTGTTTTTCCGTTTGTAACGCATCGAAATAATCATTTCCGAACCTATATATATTCTTGATCAGCGTAAGATTCTAAGAGGGTTTAAAGCATGACCGTCTGTCCGCCTGTCTGTTGTAATCATGTTCGAAGATGGGCTATATCGGTCCTCGTTTAGGCATAGCTCCCATATAAGGGTACCCTCCCAATTTTCGGTATTTTGAGGTTCTTGAGCGCGCTTTTCAACCGAATTCGCTGAAATTTGGTACTTTGAATTATTTTTGGGTAGCAAATCTCCCAACTAAAAATTATAAATATAGGTCCATTTTTTCGGACAGCCCCCATATAAGGATAACCTCAATTTTCGGTTTTTTGAGGTCCTTGAGCGCGTTTTTCAACCGAATTCGCTGAAATTTGATACTTTGAGTTATTATTGGGTAGCAAATCTCCCAACTAAAAATTATACATATCGATCCATTTTTTGGGATAGCACCCCTATAAGGGTTCCCCCCAATTTTCGGTATTTTGGGTGTTTTGGTCGCATTTTTCGACCGAATTAGCTGAAATTTGGTGCATTGACTTCTTATTGGGTACCAAATCTCCCTACTAAAAATTATAAATATAGGTCAATTTTTTCTGATACCCCCCATATAACGGTATCCCTCAATTTTCGGTATTTTGGGATTCTTGAGCGCGTTTTTCCACGGATTCCGCTGAAATTTGCTACATTGGGTTCCTATTGGGTATTAAATGTCTTTACAATATAGGTCCACTTTTTCTGGTAGTCCCCATATAACGGTTCCTCCTCATTTTCAGTATTATGGGGGTTTGATTGTATTTTTCCGCCGAATTAGCTGTAATTTAGTATTATGAGTTCTTAAAAGGTACCAAATCTCCCCACAAAAGATTATGAACATAGGTCAATTTTTTGGAATAGCGCCCATATAAGGGTACCCCTCAATTTTCGGTATTTTGAATCGATTTATGCATGTCCGTCTGTCCATCAGTCCGTCCGTCCATGTTAAATTGTAAACAAAGTGCAGGTCGCATTTATTATCCGAATTGGATGAAATTTGGCACAAGTCACTTATTTGGTCCAAGAACGAACCCTATTGAAATTGGGAAATATGGGTTCTGATTTAGATATAGCACCCATATATAGCTTCGTCCGATTTAAGGTAAATGGTGCACCAAAGTCCCCATATATCATTCGATTTGCATGAAATTTGGCACAGCGTAATTAATTAGGTCTAGATTGATGTGTGTTAAGTTTCCTGAAAATCGGTTCAGAGTTAGATATAGCTCCCATATATATTTTCGTCCGATTTAGTATAAATGGTGCGCCAAAATCCCAATATGTCTTTCGATTTGCAGGAAATTTGGCACAGCGTGATTAATTAGGTCTAGAATGATGTGAGTTAAGTTTCCTGAAAATCGGTTCAGATTTAGATATAGCTCCCATATATATATTCGTTCGATTTAATGTAAATGGTCCACCAAAGTGCCTATATACCTTTCGATTTGCACGAACTTTGGCATAGCGTAATGAATTAGGTCTAGAATGATGTGTGTTAAGTTTCCTGAAAATCGGTTCAGATTTAGATATAGCTCCCATATATATATATATATATATATTCGTCCGATTTAATGTAAATGGTCCACCAAAGTGCCTATATATCTTTCGATTTGCACGAAATTTGGCACAACGTAATGAATTCGATTTAGAATGGTGTGTGTTAAGTTTCCTGAAAATCGGTTCAGATTTAGATATAGCTCCCATATATATTTTAGTCCGATTTAAGGTAAATGGGGCTCCGAAGTCCCTATATATCTTTCGATTTGCACGAAATTTGAAATTTTGAAATTTTAAATAATTAAGTCTAGAATGATGTGTGGCAAGTTTCCTGAAAATCAGATTTGGATATAGCTCCCATATATATTTTCGTCCGATTTTATGTAAATGGTGCACTAAAGCCCCTATATATCTGTCGAGTTGCACGAAATTTGGCACAGCGTAATGGATTAGGTCTAGAATGATGTGTGTAAAGTTTCCTGAAAATCGGTTCTGATTTAGATATAGCTTTCATATATATTTTCGTCCGATTTAAGGTAAATGGTGTACCGAAGTCCCTATATATCTTTCGATTTGCACGAAATTTGACACAGTGCAAATAATTAAGTCTAGAATGATGTGTGTCAAGTTTCCTGAAAATCGGTTCAGATTTCGATATAGCTCCTATATATAATTGAGATTGAATGAATTAGGCCTAAAATTATGCATGTTAAGTTTCCTGAGAATCGGTTGAGATTTAGGTATAGCTTGTTTATCTGACCAAATGAAAATTGTAGTATCGATTGCAGAATGACATGTTTATGGGTCCAATTTCATTTTACTGGTCCTTTAAAAATGAGACGTCTGTTAGGATTCATCTGTTGAACATACCTAAAGTGGTGAAGGGTATCATATAGTCGGCCCCGTCCGACTTTACTACTTTCCATACACGTTATACTAAAATAGATAGCTGATTTGTTCCGCGTTTTGAGTTTGGTTCTAAGACTCCGTTGTAATCATTTCTCCTGTGGAGCATAGCGAGATAAAAAATTATAACGTAAGATTCGATAATGAACTATAGCCGCATTTTGACCTAGCCCCTTTGTGGAGGTTCCAGAAGGAGTGGACCAATATTCGCCATCTTTGAATTTGAGCTAAGTTTGGAAGAAAGAATAAGATGGCCAAAACTTAGATGAAAACATAAAATTTTCTAAAACGGATTTGGTCCAAAGAAACATGGCGTGTAGAACCAATATTTCGATGTGGCACATTTTCACCGTGTTAAATTTTATACACCCTCATTAGCCATAAGGCTAAGAGTATAATTATCCATTAAAAATTTCAGAAATTTGTATTATGGTTTACATAATCCGGTTTTAGAAATGTCAGAATAGGTCCACTTTTTGG
>NW_026874061.1:0-15927 GCF_032173495.1 Musca vetustissima | reverse complement strand
CCATCAAAGGTGTCTTTTCTATCATAATGTTATTGTACATATACGACTATTTTTATTAGGGAATGGCGTTGGTTATGCTTGGTTGCAATCAGTTATATATTATTATATAATAATAGTAATCTTAGGAGCATTTCGAGCAAATGAAGTCTACCGACACTATCTTTGGCAACTCCCCAACACAATGATGAAACACACAATTATCTGTGTTCGAATCCATACAAAATGCACTTCGATGAACCTTCTGCCCATGTGTGCAATCGACACTGCTATTGAACTCTATAACATAAGTGAACTAAGGGTCAAATTGAAATGTTGCTATTGCGAACCAATCACAACAACGTGTTCGAACAATATATCGTCGTTGCCATCCTTCTTCTTCTGTGCAGAACAAAAACTATTTGCCTTCGAGCAAATATACAGCAAATGTCTGTGTGTACATGTATGTAATTCTTACCAACCCATTTAGTGGACTGACATCATTGAACAACAACAGCAAAAAGAAATGTCAGACATGTAATCAATGGTTTAATTTGAACGTTTCTATGGTCAAGATGTTGTCCGTTACGATGTGGTTGAATTGTCTACTATTGTAGTAAGGAATGTCATTGTTTAATTAAAACTGCTGTAGAAATTATTGAAGTTAATTTGTTCGCTTTTATTGGTTGTGAGATATTTCAATTTGTAATGGTATAACAATAATGTTATGGCATGATTTAGCAATGAAGAGATGAGTGCATGATGAAATGTTGGTTTAACATGTATATACACTCAAAATCCGTAAGATACAGTAAGTAAGTTTACTACAGTCATTGGTTGATTAATATTATTTTGAAAGGCACTGCGGCACAGGCATCGATATAAACTTTTTTTACTTTGGTGGTTATAATTATAAAAACTTTCTTCTTCGATTCATTTTTGCCCTATTCGTCATCCATTTTGCATAGATTTTAAAATAGCATATGTACGGATTGACTAGCACGACGTATTGTGAAGATTTCAGTAAAATCCATTCATCTGACCGCATACATTTTGTGGAAGATGTGTATTTACACCAACGTAACTCCAACCAATGTTGAAGCCGGAAACTGTAATCGTTCATAAGATAATCGAAAATAACATGTCCATACTTTATGAGGTAAATTTAAATTTGATGTTATAACTCATCAACCGTACGGAATTTTTAAAGTTGATCTACCTTGGGTTACTACCAGGACATGTCATGGCATACTGTATAAATCACACTAAGATCTGTTCAGCGGTTTTTGAGTCTATCGGCAACAACACTATCACATCCCATACATGGCCTTAAAAATCTGATGAAATTAAATATCTGACTCATAGATCAACTTCGTATAACATACATCATGAAATAACTAAAATTTATCGGAACTTTTATGTGGGGCTGTGCCGAAACTTAAAACATATCATTTTGTACTCAATATGGAACGCTACTCGAAATTTCGTCTCAATTTCTACAAACTTTGGGAGCAACATTGAAATAAAATCGGGCAGGCGGACGGACATATTTTCAACAGTAACTTGTGGTCTATATCGTTTCCTCTTACATTTTACAAACATATGCACAGAAACATTATACCACAATATAGTAAAGGGTATAATGAGAATTCAACTATTTGTCGGGGGCTGATTAGAAACATGATATTTTGCTGGAATATTCGGGGAAGAAGTTACACCTTGTATTGGTAATTGTTCATAGTCTTCAATGTTTCTATATTTCTAGCGATATTGCTAGCGTAATGTATTGAATATATTATTTAGGAATTTTACAATGAATTTTCACAGTTACTTAAATTGTGATCTTTAATCCGTTTTTTTTAGATAAAATATTCCATTTAAAAACTTATTTTCATTATGAAGGAAATAAGTTAGTTACCCTTAAGAAATGTAAATGTATTTTTAGTGCACGTGTTTCCTTTACTATATATTACCACATCTTTGATACCGTAAAAATGGATAAATATAAAGCAAATACCTCCAGTGCTCTAAATGAAAAACAAATACCTCCAGTATGTTTTCTACGAATTTCTTAGATGTGGTAAAAAGTAATCCACGTGTTGAATGTGTAAACCATATAAAATAAATTCCTCCCTTAATCTAATTCTATGAAAAATATTATTTAAATAAAAATCAACCTACCAGGAAACCAAGAAGATACAGATATTAGCATATTTGAAAAAAAAAAATGTTTTTAAATATCCATGACTTTGTTAGGGTAAAGAAAAAAACATTTTTCATTTCGTTGGGAATTGTACTTTTTTTATGGCAAGGAAATACCAGGAATAATCATCACTACTACAAAATTTTGAAAAACTTTTCATGCAAAGCGTTATATAAACCACAACAAATGAACGAACAAATCTGTAAGTATTTTAATTTATTGTTATACCCTTCACCACACTGTGGTACAGGGTATTATGTCTTTGTGCATATGTTTGTAACAGGCAAAAATAAACGAGATAGACACATGGTTCCTTTTGAGAATAGGCATAGAATCACTTTCTGAGTCGATTTATGCATTTATGATCCGATTTGGATCAAATTTGGTACAGGTCACTTAATTGGCCCAAGGACGAACCCTATTGAAATAGGAGAAAATCGGTCCACGTTTAGGCATTGCTCCCATATAAGGGTACCCCCCAATTTTCGGTACTTTGAGGTTATTTAACGCGTTTTATAACTGAATTCGCTGAAATTTGGTACTTTGAGTTATTATTGGGTAGCAAATCTCCTCACTAAAAATTATAAATATAGGTCCATTTTTTCAGATAGTCCCCATATAAAGGTAAAATTTTATACATTGGGTTCTTATTTGGTACCAAATTACTTCACTAAAAATTATAAATATGGGTCCAGTTTTTCTGGTAGTCCCTATTTAATGGTACCTCCAACTTTTAGGTGTTTTGGGGGTTCTGATCGTATTTTTCGACAGAATTGACTGTAATTTAGTACGTCGACTTCTTATTAGGTAGCAAATTTATCTACTATACATTATCAGGTAGCCCCCATATAAGGGTATCCCCCAATTTTCGGTATTTTGGGGTTCTTGATCGCGTTTTTCAACCAAATTCTTTGTAATTTGGTTTTTTGTAGTCGTATATGGTAACAAACCTCCGTCCCAAAAATTAGTAATATTCGCCCCTTTTAGGGGTAGTCCCCATATAACCCCCTTTTTATACCCTTCACCACACTGTGGTACAGGGTATTGTGTCTTTGTGCATATGTTTGTAACAGGCAAACAAATCGAGATAGACCCATGGTTCCTTTTGATAATATGCATAGAATCACTTTCTGAGTCGATTTATGCCCGTCCGTCCGTCCATGCGTTTTTGTTAACAAAGTACAGGTCGCATTTATGATCCGAGTTGGATGAAATTTGAGACAGGTCACTTAATTGGGCCAAAGACGAACCCTATTGAAATTGGAGAAAATCGGTTCAGATTTAGATATAGCTCCCTTATATATTTTCGTCCGATTTTAACTTATTGATGCACCAAACTCCCAATAGTGATCCGATTGAGACAACAGAGTATTGAATTAGGTCTAGATAGTTATATACCAAGTTTTGTTGAAATCGGTTCAGATTTAGATATAACTCCCATATATAGTTTCGTCCGATTTAAAGTAAATGTGCACCAAACTCCCAATATTGTTCCTATTGAAGCAAAATTTTGCACAGAGTACTGAATTAGGTCCCGACTGATGTGTGCGAAATTTCTATACCTAGAGGATATTGTAGATATTAACATGTCTTGCATGTACCCATAGTGGTGAAGGGTATCATATAGTCGGCCCCGTCCGACTTTTGAACTTTCCTTACTGGTTTAACTATACCTCATGTGAAGTTACCACAATGAAATGTATACAATTTTATGTAAAAATTATTTAAATAAAAGTCAAAACTAAAAGAATTCAATGTTTACCCTGTATAACCGCACCATTAAATAGTTCCTGTTTTGGGTTGGATTTTTCAACCGAATTGGCAGTAATTTGCTATTATGGTTTGTTACAAAAAATTATACTTTCAATGACAGTCTGATAGTTTTATGAGTATCCAAGCTATTTTAATTCTGTGCTTTTTGCTCTTAAATATTATATTTGTACTATTCAACTCGAATTGAAAAAAAAAAATACTAATTACCATTCCTTCATGCAACAGTTGCAGCATTAGCGTCTAGTATCTTCAAAATTCAATTTAGCTTCTTCATTTCCCATCCAACCACAAGGTTCATTATACTGCAACCACATACCTAGGTACTTTGACGCGGCATTGTAATGCAAACAAGCTGTTCACAGAACGTCAGACAGACACAGCATGGGATCTGACACTGTTACAATTACTTTGAAATAGTAAGTAGTCTTGCAGAATGCAAACGAAAGAAAAAATTTGAAATGAACATTTGCTGAGAACTTAATAACAACTCAAAGAAGATAATTAGAAAACCAGTGAGCGGAGCAGTATAGTCGGACGGGGCCGACCATGCGATACCCTACACAACTACCACGAACTCTAACTTTCTGAGGATGTTTATTCCGAGTCTGAGTAATATTTCGTTATATTTGCCCCCTCTTGTCCGATTAGAGGTTAACAACACCTCTTCCTTACTTTTTTCGAATATTCAGTACAGTCCTTCTAATTACTTGTCCAGATTACCTTCACGGTGGGTTGTGTTGTGATTTTCGGATTATACTCTACTCGAAAACACACAAAAAATTATGTTTTCGGTCCATTTCATCCCAAAATTTTAATCTGATCATCACCGAAAATTGTAGGCGTTGTTCATGACCATAACTGGAACTTCATGAAAAATGTCAAAGCCATCAGCGCGATATTTCTCCCTCTAATGTGGTAATGGGTTACTGAATAATATCTGAATACGTAAGCACCTGTAAATATTTGACTGTAACTCCCACATCTGAGTAGATACATCACTATATTTGGTATCAATTTAAAGGCCAACCACTCCTCTTGGATATGCTATCAACTCCTGGGGTCTACATCCTCCAGGAGTAAATATATATGCCGTAGAATACAAATTTTGTCATTTTTCACACAAAAGTCAGGGTCCATTTGACCCGCTAAATATTGACCGATCTTTATCAAAACGTGCATGCTTATTCTCTGACCCGATCCCCTTCTCCATGCAAAAATTCGCGGTGTTTGGGCCATAATTGCGGCCTCTGGAGCGACCAGAAAAACCGACAAAAATTTAGTATTTGGTCCATTTCATCCCCTAAATAATAACCGATCTTTTCCAAAAACAATAGGGGTCTTCATTAGCCAGAACCCATCCTACATGCAAAATTTCGTGAAGATTGATCCATAACTGTGGCCTGTATCGTGTTTACAAATTATGATGGACAGACGGACGGACGGACACACATGTCTAGATCGACTTAGCTAGCCGAGATATGACGATCGGTATACTTAAAGGTGGGTCTAGGACCAATATTTCGCGGCGTTACAAACATTTGGGGCTGCACAAGGCTATAATACCCTGACAACATAGTTGTGTAGGGTATAAATATTTAAATAAAAGTCAAAACTAAAATAATTCATTGTTTACCACATATAACCGTACCAAATAGTTCATGTTTTGGGTGAGTTTTTTTTCAACCGAATCGGCTGTAATTTCCTATTATGGTTTGTCACCAGAAATTATACTTTCAATGACATTCTGATACGATTTATGAATATCTGAGCTATGTTAAGCCTGTGCATTTTCCTGTTAAATATTATACCTTTACTATTCAACTCAAATTGAAAAAATTACTAAATACCATTCCGACATGCAACTGTTGCAGCAGTAGTGTCTAGTAACTCTAATTTCAATTTACTTCTTAATTTTCCATCCAACCACAAGGTTCATTGTACAACAACCACATACCTAGGTACTTTGACATGACATTGTAATGCAAACAAGCTGTTTACAGAACATCAGACAGACTCAGCATGGCATCTGACACTGTTACAATTACTTCGAAATTGTAAGAAGTCTTGCAGAATGCAAACGAAAGAAACAATTTGAAATGAAGGTATGCTGAGAACTTAATAACTCAAAAAAGAAAATTAATTAAGAATAAATAATCGTTTTAATATTTTGTATATTTAAATACTTACTTACTTAGCTGGCTTGTTACAGAACGGTTGTTGATTAACCCGAGCTTGAAAAAGATTGCCAAGCGCGTCGGACCATGCACCGAGATGTTGTGTTCTACTTGGTCTTCCTATCGAATTCGGCGCCTTCCCCTTCTGCGTGAAACATCAGTAGGCTCGCTTTTATATGCTTTTTGAGCTGGGGCATTCTCATTCAGTCATGCGCCTTGTGAAGTGTAAATTTGGTCTGCCGGGAGGTGGCCTTGTTTCTAAACTGATTACCTAGACCAACACTATTCTTCTCCTAATTTCAAAACCGATGTCATTAGGTCTATTTATGGCGGTTCAAGTTCCACAGTTGATCCGAGTCTACTGGACGTCTTGCCCGTTGATTTACTGCCAGATCTACTTTGGCAGACTCCTTCTCAATTTGTTCAAAGGTGGGTGTTACCGCTCGCACTGTTCGACCCATTATGTCGATGTCATCGGCGTAGGCGAGTAACATGTGTTGTTTGGTGTACATAGTGCCACTTCTGCTCACTTTTGCGTCTCTTATGACCTTTTCCAACAGGATGTTAAAAAGATCACACGACAAACTGTCACCTTGTCTGAATCCTTGTTCAGCATTTAAGGGCACCGTTAGGTCCTCTCCGACTTTAACTGTGGACCTTGTACCACTTAAATTTATCCTGCATAGCCGTATTAATTTTGCAGGAATGCCGAACGCAGACATGGCTTAAACACCTCTGAACGGGTAGGGCTGTCGAATGCGGCTTTATAGTAGACGAATAGGTGGAATGTGTCGATGTGTTTTTCGTGTTTGTTTTCCAGGATTTGGCGCAGAGTGAAAATCTGGTCAATGGTGGATTTGCCAGTTCTGAAGCCGCATTGGTATGACCCAATAATTACATTGACCATTAGCTTCAGTCGTTCACACAACACACTGGTTGGCACTTTATATGCGATGGGAAGGAGACTTATTCCTTATTTTTGTGCACGGGACACAGTATGCTGAGGTTCCAATCATTGGGCATGCATTCCTCTAGCCAAATTGTACTAATCAGCTGGTGCATACTCCTGAACAGTATCTGACCACCAGTCGTGAATAGTTCGGTTGGTAACCCATCGGCTCCTGCTGCTTTATTGTTCTTGAGCCGATTAATTGCTTTTATGACCTCATCTAGGCTAGTTGGTATACACTCTATACCTTCATATATTATTTGTTGTGAGGTATCTTCTTCACCGCCACTTTTTGATACCAGAAGCTTTTCAAACTGCTCCTTCCAGATCCTAAACACCTTCTGCATCTCTAAAGAAAGATGTGCCTGCACAGAAGCTTTGGTTTTAGTATTTTACTCATTGGTAAAATTTCCGGGCTTCATTCTGACTTTTGTACATCTCGACGTACTCACGTTTCATTCTTCTTTTTCCGAAAATACGTTTCTCCTCTCTCCTTTTGCTACATTCTGAATATGCTGCGTTTTTCACACCAGTAGCACTAGGATATTATATTTAAATACTCGGTGAAATTTGGCACAGCTTATGAGATAGTATTGCGATCCATTTCCGCCAATATGAGACTTTCAACTGAAAAGTAGAAAAAGGTTTTAACAACATGGTTTGACAGATGTCGAACCTCTTCTTTAGGTAGGGTATCATATAGTCGGCTCGTCCGACATTTGTCCTCTCCTTATTGCCTTTTATATTTTATATGATCAGAAATGTTTATTTTATCAGATCAGAAATGTTTGCTATACTTTGTACACACCTGTGTTATGGGACGTATACGTATTCATTGTTCAATCACTAAATAAAACATACGCTCCCATACACAACTTCAATAAAGTATGTACATATTTATATCGTAAAATATGTTATGATGCTAAAACGATATTGCCATACTTTAAATAATTTCAAAATTAATTTATTAATTTAATTTTCTCTACGCAAATAGCTGACTTTGCCAAAGTCTATTATTAGAAAAGTAAATAACATCATGGTGAGCCATGGCATTTTATAGACAATTGTTTCAAAATTAATTAATTTTATAGTTCTTGTAAATTTTTGAAATTTTCGTGTGTGTGTGTTTATGGTCAACTACATGGACAAAGATTATTTATATAAATAATTGAAATAGCATGACATACCCTACATAAATATGTTTTGTGGGCGTTAGACATGTTAAAGCCCACAAGAGTTTGTAAATATTTGTCGAATACTGCCGATTCGTTTAAGGTATTGAGCCATGAATCATTCAATGGTTCAATACACCCTACACAACTATGTTGTTAGGCCACTTTACTAATTTCTGGATGAGTTCTGGCCAAATAAGATCCCTTTTGTTTTTTGTAACGATCGGTAAATATTTACATAATGAAATGGACAAAAACTTTATTTTTTCTGGTTTTCTGATGGCTCTAGAGGCCATATTTATGACCCCGCGAAATAATGTATGGAGAATGGGATCAGGCCGAAGAATAAACGTGTCTGTTTTGATAAAGATCGGTCAATATGCAGCGAGACAAATAGACCCAAATTTTATAAGAATAAAGCTCGGATAAGAAAGTTATGCGAAAATATTTAAAAGTGTCTATGTGTTATGATATTGCTTAGTTACCCCACAATAGGGCGGAAAAGCCCTGCTGATCGCTTTTTGCATCAAGTTCCGGTTATGAACCGAAAATTTTATTCTTGTTGGATTTTCTAGTCCCATTAGGGGGCATTATTATATGCAGAACAGCACATATTTTACAATGTGAAGGGGACCTGACCAAATATTTAGATGACAATCGGTCAATATCCCAAGGGTCAAATCAACCAAAATCTAAAGTGACAAAATGTTTATTTTATGGCGTAAATATTCCCCTTTGGGAAAACAATCTGGAGCTGTTGGCCTATAATCGTTCAAGAATGCGAAATATTGCAACAATCGCGAAATATTGCAACAATCGCGAAATATTGCCCATATTTAGAATATAGAAGCGCATAAAGTTAGATTTTCATGGTAGTTGTATACGGTCGGCCCCGTCCAACTATACTTCTTCGCATACTGGTTCTGTTATAACTTTTATTACCTTTGGGTGTTTTTTATACCCTTCACCACATTGTGGTACAGGGTATTATGTCTTTGTGCATATGTTTGTAACAGGCAAAAGGAATCGAGATAGACACATGGTTCCTTATGAGAATATGCATAGAATCACTTTCTAAGTCGATTTACGCATGTCCGTCTGTCCGTCTGTCCATGTTAAATTGTAAACAAAGTACAGGTCGCATTTATTATTCGAATTGGATGAGATTTGGCACAGCTCATTCACTTGGCCCAAGGACGAACCCTGTTGAAATTGGGAAAAATCGGTTTAGATTTAGATATGGCTCCCATATATATTTTTGTCCGATTTAAGGTTAATGGTGCACCAAAGTCCCTAAATAGCTTTCGATTTGCACGAAATTTGGCATAACGTACTGAATTGAGCCTAGAGTGATGTCTGCCAAGTTTCGAGGAAATCTATCCAGATTTAGATATAGCTCCTATATATAGTTTCGTCCGATTTAAGGTAAATGGTGCACTAAAGACCCTATATATCTGTCGATTTGCACGGAATTTGGTAAAACGTACTGAATTGAGCCTAGAATGTTGTGTGCCAAGTTTCATGAAAATCGGTCCAGATTTAGACATAGCTCCCATATATAGTTTCGTCCGATTTAAGGTAAATGGTGCACTAAAGACCCTATATATCTGTCGATTTGCACGGAATTTGGTAAAACGTACTGAATTGAGCCTAGAATGTTGTGTGCCAAGTTTCATGAAAATCGGTCCAGATTTAGATATAGCTCCCATATATAGTTTCGTCATGTTAATGGTGCACCAAAGTCCCTATATATCTTTCGATTTGCACCAAATTTGGCATAACGTACAGAATTGAGCCTAGAGTGATGTCTGCCAAGTTTCGAGAAAATCGGTCCAGATTTATATATAGCTCCCATATATAGTTTCGTCCTATTTAAGGTAAATGGTGCACTAAAGACCCTATATATCTTTCGTTTTGCACGAAATTTGATAAAACGTACTGAATTGAGCCAAGAATGATGTGTGCCAAGTTTCGTGAAAATCGGTCCAGATTTAGATATAGCTCCCATATATAGTTTCGTCCAATTGCATGTAAATGGTGCACCAAAGTCCCATATATCGATTTGCACGAAATTGGGCATATCGTACTGAATTTAGTCCAGACTGGTGTGTGCCAAGTTTCGTGAAAATCGGTTGAGATTTAGATATAGCTTTTCGCCCGATTTAAGTACTTAAAACATCATACTCCTCATGTTAGTCAAATTGACATCAAATTTTGCACATCGTACAAAATTGAGCATAGAATTACGTAGTTGCGTTTTCTAGAAGTACAGACATATCGCAACGGATGACCTATTGATATTTGTTTGCAGTCGATTGATCTAAGTCGATTCACATTTAGATAAATATCACATATTTTATTTCATCAAATTGCATGTGAATAGTCCTGTTTAATATACTCATAGTGGTGAAGGGTATCATATAGTCGGCCCGTCCGACTTTGCTACTTTCCTTACTGGTTTGCTAATGTAGTATGTATTTTTGACTCAAATTTTCGGGTAGCTCCGTTATAAATTTACTTGCCATTATTTGGTAGTGTGGGGATATTGATATGATAACTTTTCACATAAATTGTATCATGGCACCTATTTTAAACTTTTTTGAAACCATCACGCCTAAATTCCATCGCCATCAATCTTTAAAAGTTCCAATAAATATTTCATATTTTAAAAATCACTTAATGATGGAGTGTATAAAAATTTCGGTTTTGTCGAAGTTATCATCATATGTACATGTTGTTGGTTAATTTTTTTCTGTCAATAAGCCCCATAACTAAGCACTATTATAGAAATCGAAATATCATCACTTTTGTATGATTAATTAGATTATTAATATTGCATAAGTTATTAACATTTTGAAGGTGATTGTATTTGATTATTTAATAATTTTGTCAAATCGAGTTGGAAGTACAAAATATTTTATAGTAATAAAAATATGTACATTAAGTTTCATATTCCACGATGATACATAGATTTCTGGTTATGGTTATATCAAAATAACACATGCTTCGAATTATAACCCCTTAAGGAATAAATATTTGTTGTTTTTCTAACAAATATCGCTTCTTATATTCCCTCTTTGGTATTGTCAATATTATCATAATTTCATATTTCCACAATTCCTTATTGCCTGACTACCGTTGTCAATACAAAGCTCTTTAATCTCTAATGCAAATAAAAAAATGTGTATAAAATAGCATATGGAAATAAGATTTGCTTTGCCAACATCAGAGATTTCACTTTCATCCGAATTTTACAATTTAAAGAAGAAAACTAGTAAAAATGTCGTTAAGTTCGGCTGGGCCAAACTGTTTTAACTCGGGTCATTTATGCGGAGACTATGTCATTGCTTTATGTACGGAAGGTTGTACATGATCTTAAAATAATTTTTAAAATAAAAGACACTCAGGAACAACGCACTGCCTAAACCTCATAAAATGCCGAATAATGGCATTTGGTCGGAAGATATTGGTACATTGAAATTTATTTTTGGGTTTAAAGGTTATTTTAAAGATTCATAACAACCGGAAAATTTAATATACCCAACATATTATTGTAGTGGGTCATAAAGGTGCTTTTTGAAAAAGAGTAAAAGTAAGCACAACCCTTAAGGCAGAATAGAAAACAAGCTGACGTTTGTTAAATATAATATCCGTATGA
Organism: Musca vetustissima; assembly: GCF_032173495.1. Lineage (NCBI taxonomy): Eukaryota > Metazoa > Arthropoda > Insecta > Diptera > Muscidae > Musca > Musca vetustissima. Next base: position 4,022 of record NW_026874061.1, on the reverse strand, counting down.
CATATGTTACTTGTTCCCTTTAAATTTTATTTGCATTTTAACTTTCTGGTTTGTTGTGTGTTTTATGGAAACACATAAAACTTGAACACTAAAAATAAAAGTCACAGATTGAGGTAATAAAGATAAACTGAGATATCAAACTAAATTAAAATTGTTTTGTTCACTTTCTACTACTATTGAAACTTTATGACCCAAATCTATGACTTTCAATTCACTGTTTTTGAAGTTTTGAATAGTACTTTGATTAAAGTTTGATGCTGACACAAAAAAATTGTGTCATTGTAGAGATTTTCACTTGGAATTTTAAAGGGACATTCTTCAATTAGTGTATGTTTCAATTAAATAAAAAAACTTAAGGATATTTCGTTTACAAGTTGCTGTTGTACTATATTTTATCACTTTGTGACTATAGTGTCTCATACTTCCAGGCGCAATGAATTGTTTCACTGAATTTGAAAACGAAGGATTTTTTATAGTTTTTAATTTTCGAAACCAACCTAAATTCTACGTTTATATTTAATTTCAATGAACGATTTTAAATGCAAGTCATGTCGATTTTCATGCTGCATTCATTTTTCACACAAAAGTCTAGACTTGTCCCTTACCAAAAGAGCAAAAAGCCATATAAAAACTACTGTTCAACAAATCGTATTTATTTGTCGTTATAAACGTCATTGGCCATGTCAGGCTAGACAGAATACGAATAAAAAAACCCTTATAATGTTACAATGGAAAACGTGTCTATTATTCTTTGCGAAGGTCTCATTTGGAAATGTTGTTGCAGTATACAGAAAAAACTAGTAAATCTGAACCGATTTTGGCAAAACTTCGCATGCACCCGTCTGGGCATAATTCAGAATGCTGTGAAAAATGTTGTCACAATCGGACAAATATTGGGAGTTTGGTGCATTATTCACATTAAATAGGACAAAACTATATATGGGAGCTAAATCTAAATCTGAAGAGATTTTAACTAAACTTCATACATCAGTGTAAACATAATTTAGAACTCTGTTCAAATTTTGTCTCATTCGGGCAAATATTGGGAATTTGGTGCATCTTAACATAAAATCAGACGAAACCATATATGGGAGCTATACCTAATTCTGAAGAGATTTTAGCAAAACTTCGCATCTGGACCTAATTCAGTACGCTGTGCAAAATTGTGTCTCATTCGGACATAGATTGGGAGTTTGGTGCATTACTCATATAAAATCGGACGAAACTATATATATGAGAGCTATATAAAAATCTGAACCGATTTTAACTAAACTTTTCATACATCAGTCTAGATCTAATAATTACTCTCTGCAAAAGTTTGTCTTAATCGGATAAATATTGGGAGTTTGATGCATCATTCACCTAAAATCGGACGAAACTATATATAAGAGCTATATCTAAATCTGAACCGATTTTAGCAAAACTTCGCATACACCAGTCTAGACATTATTTAATACGCAAAGTTTCACTGTTTAAATTTTCAACTGATCAAATTTACGATATTAAGCACGTTCATTCATCTAAGTAACATTTTTTAAAATTTAAGTTCTCAATAACCACTAGTCTGCTTTGACGTGACATGTATTAATGTTGCAACACGAATTACACATTTCAAAGCCAACACAAAGTGGAACACATGAATACCTTCAGTTTCTTATCAATGAATAGTGACACTATCTACGAGGGGTATCTTAAAAATTTAACGAGAAACTATGTTATTAAAGCCTTATATATTTTTGTATTCTCCAGATTTTGTAGAATATACAAAAATTGATTGATGGAACCGCCTGTAGCAGTTACATCTCGACCAAGTGTATATATTTGTGACCGCCCGCTTCTGCATTATAAATTGTAAACAAATTACGGTTCCTATTATGGACGAATGTACCGAAGTTTTAAGAACATAGTTTTCGATCAATTACATCAACTCCAAATTGAACATTAAAAAATTATGGTTTCCTTGTAGCCAAATCGGTTAAAATGTAGTGGATCAAATGTATTAAGGTTTGCGTATTTGTCTGTGAAAAGCATACAAAAATCCGTTTACAATACTGGTGTTGCCATATATATGTCACTTGCATTGCATTGACGAAGTAAACTTTTGTTATGGCCTACTAACCCATAGCAACATATCAATTTGAAATTCTAATGCATAGTTGCCATAAATTTGAAATTCGTGGGTTTGAGTATTTGCTGTACAAGACTCATAGCCACCGTTGATGTATTAATTGTTGTATGTGATTTTCATGAATATTGCAGTAAGTAACATGTATATGTGCTTATGTCACACAAACACTAAGAGCATCGAATACATTAGAAGCATAGAATTCCTTAAAGTTATTGGAAATATTCGCAATTTAAGAAACATTGTATCTGTGCTTTGCATACACGTAATATGTAGGTATGCCTCCTAACTACCAACTAATTTAGTGCATATACACGTCGCTGTTCATAGTTTATTCTAATTTTTGACGTTAACAAAACTAATTTCCCCCGGTAGCAAATTGTAAATTGCACTACACAAAACCACGAGATGAATCATGAATTCATCACCCAAAGGAGATGTGAAAGAATTAATATTGTTGATGGGAAAATAATGATTATATTGAACATCTAAAAGCAGTACACACGTGGTTCAATTTGTGAGAAACGGCATCGGTAAAAAAAGACAATGAAAATGATAAGATTTTTTATAAACAATTCATAGACATTTCTATACCCTTCATCACTTTGTGGTATAGGGTATTATGTCTTTGTGCCTTTCCTTTTGATAATATGCACAGAATAAATTTCCGAGGCAAGTTATGAATTTCCGTCCTTGTAATTTTGTGAGCAAAGTACAGGTCGCATTTATGATTTGATTTGGACGAAATTTGGTAAATGCCCTATTGAAATTGGACAAATCGGTTCATATTTAGATATAGTTTCCATATATATATTTTCGTCCGAATTTATGAAAATGGTGTACCAAACTCCCAATATTTTTCCGATTGAGACAAAATTTTGCACAGCGTACTGAATTATGGCCAGATTGAAGTATATAGCTTTCATATATAGTATAGTAGTATAGATTATGCACCAAACTGCCAATGTGTGTCCGATTGCGCAAACTATTGTACAGCGTATTGAATTAGGTCCAGATTGATGTATGCGAAGTTTCCGTAGAATCGGTTCAGATTTAGATAAAATTCCCATATATATATTTTTTTAGATTTTATGTGAATGGTGCACCAAACTGCCAAGTTTTGTCCAATTGAGACAAATTTTTGCACAGCGTACTGAAAGTTTTTAGTCTAGAAAGTTTTGTGTTAAGGTTGGTTGGAACACTGTTATATTTAGATATAGCTCTCATATATATTGTTTTTGCAAAAACAAAATACAAATGGTATCCCAAATAACCCGCCAAACACTACTGAAGTTCCCATATATATATATATATATATATATATATATTTCCTCCCTTCCGTGCTTGTTCGCATAGTATTGGATTGAAATCGGTTTAGGTGTAGGTACAGCTTATATATATATATATATATATATTTATCCAATTTTCTCTAAACGGTGTACAAAAAACTGAAGTCGTATGAGTAACAACAAATAATTCATACATTATGTATACGTATAGTAGTCCCATAATACGCCAATCATAATTTTATGGTTGTTATTGTTGTTGGCTATAAAAAAAAAACATTATTTTCCATAAATTATTAATGAAAAATAATAATCATTGTGTTTGTCATAAAACATGGACCATGGCTGTGTTACTACTGTCTGTACACACGAATACCCATGGAAATATTTGTTAATTAAAAAATCCTGACTTGTTCGAAGATAAAACAATAATGACGTTGTATATTGTCTTATACATACACGCTATACCATTTTTGACATACGACTGAAGTGGTACAAATTAAAAAAACACACACATATACAAATGTGTTGTGAAATGTATTTATGTGTGTGGTTACATAATTCTATGTGGAATATTATGATGATTATGAGTGATTTAAATGTCAGAAATT
>NW_026874060.1:0-15820 GCF_032173495.1 Musca vetustissima | reverse complement strand
TTTCCAAAATTTGGTTGATGTTGTTTTGTTGTTGTAGAGTGTAAATTAAATTTGGAACCCCATATAGGGTCTCAAATTATAATAACAATCTAAATCGATTAAGCTGTAATGTCTGTCAAAATTACGATAGGGTTTTGAAACTCTATACACCAAATACCCAAAGTTGGGCCGATTGGCACAACATTTCATATTGTAAATATTTGTGCAGATGCTGGCATACCTTCCATATTTATTTTCGACCGACTTCATATTAATTGGGCTCCAAATAATTAACGGCTGTCCGATTGAGGTTGCTTTAAATCGATTTACATAAATTTGTCTCATTGTAAATAAGGATCACATTTATATAAGGATTACATACTTTAGTTCATCCAATTTCATGTCAATGTTCTTTCAAACAGGAGATGTCTGTTAGAATGCACCTGTTGAATATACCCAAAGTGGTGAAGGGTATCGAGGCAAAAATAATGGAGATAAACCCATGGTTCCTTTTGAGAATATGCATAGAATCACTTTCTGAGTCGATTTATGCATGTAAACAAAGCGCAGGTCGCATTTATGATCCGAATTTGATGAAATTTGGCACCGCTCATTTGTCGTCCTTGGGCCAAACCCTTTTGAAATTGGGAAAAATCGGTTCAGATTTAGATATAGCTCCCGTATATATCTTCGTTCGATTTAAGGTAAATGATGTACCAAAGTAACTATATATCTTTCGATTTGGAGGAAATTTGGCATAGGGTACTGAATTAAGTCTAAAATGATGTGTGCAAAGTTTCGTGAAAATCGGTTCAGATTTAGATATAGCTCCCATATATATCTTCGTCCGATTTAAGGGAAACCCCCCCCCCCCCATTCGCGATTTTAATTTTGCAAGATTTTCAATGGGCTGGTAAATGAATACAAATGCATGTTAAGGTTTGTAACTTTGCATATATATAATTGAAGATTTAAAAGAGAATAAAAAGAATTTACAAAAAATTTTTGTTATTGTTTTGTTGTTTTTTTTTTTTTTGTAATTTAAAAAAAGTCTTTATTTTTTATGGCGGGCATGATAACTCCTCACTGGAACATCGGAATCCGAAAATTCCAACGGTGTTAGAAAGAGTACATGTCTGGCTCTCGTATGAACTAGGATTATTGACTTCGCTCTAAAATGAACAAAATGGTGGACCTTTGAAAAAATATTTTTGGAAAATCGCCGATTTTTTACAAAAAAACAAGTTAAAAAATAAGGAAGATCTTAACCGATTGGCTTTATCCTAGTTCATACGAGAGCTATACACTCCCAGAGAAACGTTGCAAAATTTGGAACCGATTGGATTATTAGTTTTTGAGATATCGTGCCCGCCATTCGCAAAAGAGAAAAACGCGTTTAAAGTTTGAGAAGCCCTTCTGCCGTCACTTGATGCTGACAAAATAAATCGGCTATATCTTCAAGAGTTCTTGTGATTTTCACTTGAAATTTTGTAGGGACATTCTTTAATCAGTGTAGATTCGAATTATAAAAAACAAAAATTTTGACCCCGAGAATGGGGGGGTCCCCTTAAGGTAAATGGTGTACCAAAGTCCATATATATCTTTCGATTTGCTCTACAATGATGTGTGGAGAGTTTCTTGCAAATCGGTTAAGATTTAGATAAAGCTCCAATATATATATATATACATCTTTGCCCGATTTTAGGTAAATGGTGCACCAAAGTCCCTGGAATTTTTTTTTCATTTGCACGAAGTTTGGCATAGTGTACTGAATTAAGTCTAGAATAATGTGTGCAAAATTTCGTGAAAATCGGTTCAGATTTAGAATTGGTGCACCAAAGTCTCTGAACATTATTGGATTTGCACGAAATTTGTCGTAGCGTACTGAATTAAGTCTATTTGTTGAGTGATGAATTAATAATATTTCATCAACGATATCTAAGGTAGGTGTCAATACCGCACCACCGCAATAACCATTTCTATCGCTAAAAGGTTTACTTGATTCAATTTAGAAACAAAAACCCTTAAACGTGATTATCATTTTATACAAAGGCATCTGTCTGTAAAATGCGGAAGATTATATGATCATGGGTTACTTTTGAGAATATAATTAGAATTATTGTTTAAGTCGTTTGTCGTCTGAGCTAAAAACCTTGATAAATCCCGTCGCTAAAAATACCTTAATTCGTTCTATGGCGATTATTGGTTTTGTATATTATTTGCCAGGAACATTTTAATCCTCTGTGAAAACAAGATTGGCAAATTAAGCTAATCTCGAACTAGAACCTGTTTCTCCCTTTGTCTGTCTGTTGAAATCACTATGAAGATGGCAACATTTATGATGGGGTTTCTATATTTTCCACAAAAATTGCGACTACTCCTAGGGTATTTGGGATATAACGGGACATTTTGTGGTATAATTTGCATAAAAAATTGCGACAAAGTTAAACGCCATAATTTTTAAATTTTTTTTAATTTTTTTGAATGAATGCAAAATTGTCAGAAATAACATAAAAAAATACGGCCTTCAAACGGCTAATGAAACCGCCACAGGCTGTCCGAATGCTGCTCTGCGGTATTTTGGCCCATTCCGGGCGAAGCGCTTGCTTGAGGTGATCCACACTTTGGTATTTTTTAGTGCAAACCTTGCTTTCCAAAATACTTCAGACACAATTGTCCAACGGAGGAACCTCATTTTGTAACCAGTCTTGGGTGGCGTGTGTTGAGTCCTGTTGGAATGTCCAAGGTCTGCGACCAAAATGGTTGCAGGCCCAAAGCTTTAATATACCCTCCATAATCGGTTTGTAGAAATGTCGGTATAGGTGCACTTTTTGGTATTTTCCCTATATTTTCATTTCAAGTACCTGTCAGTATATCTATGGTGGAGAGTATCCAAAGTTCGGCCCGGCCAAACGCTTTTTCACTTGTTTTTTTGTGCTGCCCGTTTTATAAAATTGTGTGCCGTTTTAGCAAACAATATGATCGATGTAGATCCAACAACAATCAAAGGACAACAGTACAGTCCAGTTTTTTGCAATGCTGCCGATATGACATTCTTCATGTCAATTACTCAAGCCTATTTCCGGTAGGAAAAAACGTTCTAAATTTCAGATTTGGAGACTTTGAGATTTACGCCATTGTACTTGTATGTCATTGATCGGGACCTTAAAGATATTGCCGGTTATTTCACGATAACTTTTTGGAAGATAGATTTAACACCCAATCATAACAAAAAGAAATCGATACCAAAATCGAAACCAAATGTGTATATCCGGCACCATGTGAGTGGTTCAGGATATCAAATCGGACACGCTGTTCGCATGATTATGAAAATTTATTGTCAGCGAAATGTTGACCCTTTGTGAGGGGAGGTACCAGAACGAGTAAACCAATTAGTTCCATCTTCGGTCTTGATCTAGGATTAGTAAATATAGAAGATTGTACAGAATTTGGTCCAAATCGGATTTAAATGCAGATGTTTGATCTAAAAATATCAATATCAGGCATTTTCTCCTAGAACCCACACCATTATCTCGATTTTGTGTCACAGTGTAATTTAATACAAATTGTTGTTACAAATGAATTATTACAGCTGTTAAAACTTAGAAAAATATTGAATGAATAGAGTCTGAGTGTAAACAAATCAATCAACCGTCTGTAGAATTCTCACAAATTATTTGTGTTGCTAATAAAACACACAGAGCACCTTCAAGGTTATGCTTTTAGCATTTTGAATTGTCACCTTCCGCCTATCTTTAATTACCTAAATTTCAAAACAATCATCAGACCATATCCATATCCTTCAACATTCATTCGGTACAGTACGTAAGTGGCCAGACAACGGTGCGAACATGAATTTAGAAGACGCACGCAACACAAATAAACTGTATCGGCCTTCTGAGCGACTACGTCGAATTGTTAGAATAACTCGAATTTGTGGCGATATCTGCGGTGCCGATGTATTAGATCCAAATTATCGTGTCAACATCCGGACCTATCTGGTATTCCTGGTAATCAATTTCAGTATTATATTCTTTGGTTACACAATTTACAAGGGTTGGACTGATGGCGATGATGATTGGAAAATAATTCTACAGGTTCTAACAGTGGGAGGGGGAACTCTTGCACAAGTATGTTGTTAAACTGTGACTCTGGTATTTAGATTGGATTTCAAAGGCCAATTGGAATTTATTAATAGGGATACTGTAAGCTGGTCAATTCCATCGGACAACAATCGAATTTTCGTTACCTGCTGGACGAGATATATTCGGTATTCGAGGAATACGAATTAAAATCTCCTAATTACAGGGTGTTTTTGAACCAAGGCTGTCAACTGCTTACTTATTTCATGAAATTGTGTGCCATTGTAAATATTGCAATGATTTGTGGTCTGATCCTGGTAGCAATAGCAATTAGTGTAGTCTTTAACAAACATCAACTTATTGTCTACGGTAATGTCATCGGAGCAGATCCAACAACACCCAACGGATTCATTGTGACAATGATTGTTCAATCGGGATTTTTAATGGTCGGTGGTTTCGGACTTTATGCTGGTGATATGGCATTCTTCACGCCAATTTCACAAGTTGCCACAATGAAGGGAGTCCTGCGTTGCAAGTTTGAGGACATCAATGCTGCCGTGGTAGGAGAAAATCGCTCACATCATTCACAGATTTCCCATCTATTGAGTGATGTAATAATGTTTCATCAGCGATATATAAGGTCGGAATTGACACAATCAACCACAAGAATATTCGTAAAAAGATGCCATTCCTTGGCCAGTTTAAATGCACAACTCATTTCTGACAAGTGCCTAGAAAATTTGTTTTTTTTTTCTTTTCAGATTTCTTCATACTACCCAAAAGACATATTACTGGGTAATTTTGGTTCAAATTTGCACATATTCGATTGGCATAGTGTGCTCTCTCTTTTGCATACTGTTGGGAACATGGCCTGGAGGATATATATACATGATATATTGCCTTGTAATGATGTTCGTGTATTGTGGTATTGGAACAATGGTGGTTGTAACTGTAAGTATAACAAATACGACATAAATTAAAAAACAAAAGCAGGTAATAACATAGATATGTGGATGTATTCATATAAATCGCATAGTTAATTTCATTCGGTTTCATGCCGAGACTACCCTAAAGATGCTAGATCTGTCCGATCGATCTCTTTATTGTATGTAAATAAATTGACGTCCCTGCCCAACTTTGTTCTTTTCCCTATTGGGTTAAAACCATTAAACGTTATTTTTTTCATTTTTTCAGAATGAATCATTTGTTGAATCCTGCTACAATGATATTTTATGGTATAAACTGAGTTCATCTAATCAAAAATGTATACTATACATGTTAATGACGTGTCAAAATACTGGCGGATTAACAATTGGATCTGTGCTGCCTTTATCCATGAATACTGGATTGCAAATAACCAAATCAATCTATTCAATTGCAATGATGTTTCTCAATTTTGTGGAATAGATTTAAGAAGTATTTATTTGTAGCACAATGTGGTTTATTATTATTAATAACACATTTATTAATATATTTGGAAGAAAAAAAATAAAAACTAAAATCCCAAATGTATTTCACATCCACTGAAAGAAAAATGCATTTTCATGTACCGCAAGGCCATATTTCATTTTGTGTTTTAGCTGGTTGTAGATATTTTAAAGGAAACAATACCCTTTTGATGTTTTTATGCTCCCTCCATTATGATTTTATATTCTCTGTAGAAATAAAGTACGGACACAATGGCTGGGAAATTCGACTGGACCGGGTCTTGTACAGAGATATATTACCCATTGACAATTTAAATCAGCGAACATTAACACGAGGACTATGCAAAAATCTGTCTTTGAAAAATATACAACCAGTAAGAAATGATGAATATCGGACCGCAATATGGACTGAAAAGTCGTATTTAAATTTTATAATCTTGACAACCATTAAATACAATTCATACTTAACTGAATACTGAATTTGATACGCTATGCTAAAATTTCATTGCGATCTGTAAGATATGATATATATCATGCATAATTTACCTGAAATCGGATGAAAATATATATGGAACAGTATGTAATTCAAACCCGATCGGAAGTAAGCATAATGCTCATAATTCTAAGATCGATTATCTAGACATAGCTTAGATAATTGATCTTATTGATATATGGGCCATGGGCCGATATCCTTCTCAGTTAGAATGATTACAACAAAGTCTTAGAACCAAACCCAAAACGCGGAACAAATCAATTAACTAAAATATTAATAATTTTTGGAAGGGAGATTTGTTACCATATACGACTACAAAAACCCAAATGACAAAGAATTTGTTTAAAAGCGCACTCAAGAACCCCAAACCCGAAAATTGGGGGTGCCATAATCGTAACAAGTGAAAAAGCGTTAAGTTCGGCCGGGCCGAACTTTGTATACCCTCCACCATAGATATACTGACAGGTACTTGAAATGAAAATATAGGGAAAATACCAAAAAGTGTACCTATACCGACATTTCTACAAACCGATTATGTAAACCATAATACAAATTTCAGAATTGTAATTGATAATTATACCCTCAGCCTTATGGCTGATGAGGGTGTATAAACTTTGACACGGTGAAAATGAGCCTCATCGAAATATTGGTTCTAGACCCCATGTTTCTTTGGAACAAATTTTTTTTCAGAAAATTTAGATTTCATCCAAACTTTGTCCATCTTATTATTTCTTCCAAAATTTGTTCAAGTTCGAACATGGGGAATATCGGTCCACTCCTTCTGGTACCTCCCACATAGGGGTTATGGCTAAATGCGGGTTACAGTTCATATATATATATATATATATATAAGGTTAATTATCGAACCTTATGTTCCAGTTTTTTTTCGTATCTTCCGCAGATGTAATGATTACAACAGAGTCTTAGACCCAACCCAAACACGGAAAAAATCATATAACTATTTAAATATAAAAAAGGGGGCGAATGTTAGAAATTGTTTGGTAAGAAGATTTGTTACCATATACGACTACAAAATGCCAAATGGCGAATTTGATTGAAAAACGGGTTCAAGAACCCCAAAATACCGAAAATTGGGGGTACCCTTATATGGGGGCTATCCGAAACAATGGACCTATATTTATAATTTTTTGTGGAGAGATTTGGTACCTATAAAGAACTCAAAATACTAAATTACAGTCAATTCTGTGGAAAAATACGATCAAAAACCTCAATATACTGAACCTGGTCGAACCAGTTTTTTATGTTCCCTATCAATTTGTGATTAAGCCACTCATTTCACGGTCTTCGTGTCAAAGTAAAACTAGAAGCCAACAAAATGGGGACTACGCCCCTTATGTATAATTTTTAAAAATTTTACCTGCATCTACTTTTAAATGATGCTGACATTTTGAAGCTCGATTTTGAGGGTTTTTTTAATTTTACTTCTAGCTTTAATACGCAAACAGGAATTTCTAAGAATCGATTATAAGATTATGTAGTCGCGAATCTGCGTAATTTGATATGTATTTTGTGTATGTAGTATGCACAGCTTCAGAGTAATATTCATCCGAAGGTGCGAATTTTGTGCGATCAAATTTCTAAAAAACCTATTTTTCGGGCCAAATTTTTAGAAATGTCAACTGAATGATATGGGTACCCGCGATCAATAAGGTTTTTTACGTTTTTTAAGATTTATTCCTATTTATAGAACCCTAAGATTTATCGGAAGGGTCTTGATATAATCCGCAAGGCGTATACTTATACACAAAACGTGATTATTATTATATATGCCAATTTTTCGGGTAAAATAACAGAATAGTCACAAATTTTTTTCTGAAATTTCTTGTATATAAAAGAAATATCTTGTATATAAAAGAAATATGATGACATTATTTTTTCAAACCAAAAACAAATATTTTTCCTCAATATCTTGTTTTGTTGTCGCTGTGATTTACAAACCGCTACACGGACTTGTGCGATTTTGATATCATTTGATTCATCATGCTGTTTAGATTATGTAGATATTTTTAAATTAATTTTTAGGTGTGTGTATGTCATTAATATAATGAAAATATTGATGTAATCTGCTATATTTTTTTATTTTTCTCATATTTCGCGAAGATGTACAACTTTATCGCGATGATTATAATATATTCATATTGTTATTTTACGGAGGAAGATCTATATCAACGTTTTTGGTCAATATAATAAACGGCGTAATTTTAAGATTTTTTTCTTATGCCCAAAATTAAACCTCGATAACTTTTGCGCGCATCAACCAAAAATTTGATCGCGAGCGGTTTCGGAGTCAGAACATTTTTCTCTTTATGTGTACCAAAAATCATCGATGTGCCACAAAAACAAAAAAGCTGATTTTTTGAAAATGGAATATTAAAGAAAAATTGGCAATATTTCCCATATACATACATATAGAATACAAATTTTGTCATTTTTCACACAAAAGTCAGGGTCCATTTGACCCGCTAAATATTGACCGATCTTTATCAAAACAGACATGCTTATTCTTTGGCCCAATCTCCTTCTCCATGTAAACATTCAACATGTTTTGGCCATAATCGCGGCCTCTGACCAGAAAAACCGACAAAAATTAAGTATTTGGTCCATTTCATAACCTAAATATTAACCGATCTTTACAATAGGGGTCTTCATTGGGCCGAACCCATAACTGTGGCCTGTATCGTGTTTACAAATTATAATGGACAGACGGACGGACACAGATGTCTAGATCGATTCAGCTTGTCGAGATATAACGATCGGTATACCTCAAGGTGGGTCTAGGACCAATATTTCGCGGCGTTACAAACTCCTGGGGCTGCACAAAGCTAAAATACCCTGACAACATAGTTGTGTAGGGTATACAAATATCATAACTGTTTGTATCTAATGCATTTTCTTTAATTGTGAAAAAAAACAAAGAGAAGTGTTGTTACTGTTTTTTCGACCACTTTTTTTGGCACGTATTGCCCGATATCTCAGTCCTAACATGAGAAATTTTGGTTTCTAAGTGCACAGGATTTGAAGGTTTATATGCTTAACCAGACTTTCTGCATTGTCATACTTTTAACTGAATAGAAAAACAAAAAAACGTAGTCTGACATATGTCGAATTCCGTAACTTATGAATAACTTATTATTTAGGTTCGGAGGATATATCATATGAGCAATAAGTGTATATATAATGTGTCAATGAATATTTGTATATAGCAAACAATTTATGGCAATAATTGAACCGGGCTACTATAATTGTTATGCAATTTAGTTAGTTTTAATTGATGTCACTATCGATATTCTTCAACATTGGCATTGTTAAAGAATGCCATAGGTAAAGTTATTTACATTTCTCATATTCAGTCGTTTAAAATTTTATTATGTTCGGATTTGCTAGAAGTTAAAAATAGCAATATTACATTTCTGAAAAAAAAACAAAGAAGTTAGAAGGAGTTTCTTTTGATGAATATAAACTGTTCGATTAGGTTATTTTATAAAAGATAATCATATAAGTTCAAAAAATTCCCATGTCGAAAATTGATTAAAAATAAATACAATACCTATTTTGTGTTGGATGGTATAGTCCACCCTCAAGTTATATACAGGGTGAGATGAAAAAACTGCAACCAACTTCAGACTGCTGTCATTTCTAAGCCACTCGTACAATGACAGCTCATTACATTGTTAACAAGCGTACAACCGCATTTTGGTGAGAATTTAAAAAAAATATATTCGTGATGTAATACAAGCGTCATTGTGTGATTTCTTTATATTTGGCTGGAAAACCACATATGACTATCGTTAGAGCACTACAGCATTTAAATGTGAATACATCTTTTGTGCCTCGTACTATCGCTCGTTACCGTGATACTAGTACTAGCGTAGCCCAACGACAAGGAAGTGTACGAAAGAAAACAGCAACATCAGTAGAAATGGTTCGAAAAGTAAAGAAACGACTTGATCGAAACCCGCGTCTCAGTGGCCGAAAAGTGGCTCGTGAGCTGAACATATCGCAATTTTCCATTCGAGCTCGAGGTAAAGCCATTGAAATTTAAAAATGTGCAAGAACTTACACCACAAGAGAAAGAAAATAAACTCAAAAGAGCCGAAAGTGGTGAACTGCCGATTTTGGTTTTCTCCGATGAGAAAACATTCGTTGTCCAGCAGTTTGTAAACAAACAAAAAGAACGGTTTCTTGCCAAAGACGTCAGCTGAGAATGTGCACCTTCGGTTGATCCCCAGAACTCAAGCGCTGGCAATGGTGATGGTGTGGCCCGCCATAACTGCCATTCGCTGTCTCTCCGCTCGTAGTAATCGACTATGGCATCAGAATAAATGCCGAATATTATCGCGAAGATATTCTTGAGGGTGTCTTAAAGCCTTGGGCACGCAAAAATTTTGGCCACAGACTTTGCACATTCTAACAGGACTCAGCACCATCGCACTCAGCACAGCCACCCAAGAATGGTTACAAAATGAGGTTCCTCGCTTCATTTCCAGCGCACAATGGTCAGTCTCCAATCTCTACACCATTGGACTATTCTGACTATTGCAAAGCAAGGTTGGCACTAAAAATACCAAAGTGTCGATCACCTCAAGCAAGCGCTTCGCTGGGAATGGACCAAAATACCGCAGAGCAACATTCGGGCAGCATGTGACGGTTTCATTGAAGGCCATAATTCGTGCCAAAGGTGACCGATTCGAACAAATCTAAAATTATTTTAAAATTGAGAGCCTCCGGTTTTTAACTTTTGAGATAAAAGCCACAAAAGAGCGATCACTTACGTGACTTCAAATATACAAATATACTTCAAATAATTATACTTTAGACATCATTACTAATAATGGGAAAACTCTGCGAATAGTGTGAATATTTGGAACTGTTTATATTCTTCACATGAATAAGATAAGTCAATCATTATTTTTGAAATTTCAAAATTTGCGAAGAATTTTTCGCAGTCACTCACGCGACATTTTTCATTTTGCAGTTTTTATAACCTTCACCACACTGTGGTACAGGTTTTTATGTCTTTGTGCATATGTTATATGGTTCCTTTTGAGAATATGCATAGAATCACTTTCTGAGTCGATTTACGCATGTCCGTTTGCCCGTCCGTCTGTACGTCCATCCGTCCATGTATTTTTGTGAACAAAATACAGGTCGCATTTAAAATCCGATTTGGATGAAATTGGGCATAGGTCACTTATTTGGCCCAAGGACGAATCCTATTGAAATTGGGAAAAATCGGTTTAGAATTAGATGTAGCTCCCATATATAGTTTCGCCCGATTTTAGGTAAATAGCCCACTAAAGTTCCTTGAAATCTTTTGATTTGCCCGAATTTTGGCATAGCGTACTGAATTAGGTCTAAAATGATGTGTGTTAAGTTTCCCGAAAATCGGTTCAGATTTAGATATAGCTCCCATATAAAGTTTCGTCCGATTTTCTGTTCATGGTGTACAAAAGTCCTTATATTTCTTTCGATTTGCACGAAATTTGGCACAGCGTAATGAATTAGGTATAGAGTGATGTGTGTTAAGTTTCCTGAAAATCCTACCTTCTTCATCTTTTTCATTTTAGGCTACGGAAAACAACTCAAGAAACATACTATTGGGTAATATTGGTACAAATTAGCACCGGCAATCGGCATAGTTTGCTCGATGTTTTGTATATTTTTGGGAACATGGCCTGGAGGATATATCTATTTGGCATATTGTTTTGTAATGCTGTAGAGTTGGAAATATGATGAATGTAGCCGAAGTATACTTATGTACTACAGTAGAAGTATACTTATGTACTACAAATCCTGAAATAGAATCAAAGTTTTGTACTCCTTCTCTTAGGATTCTATACAAATTATTTCATATATATTTCAGAATGACGGTTTTATTAAATTCTGCTACAATGATATACTTTGGTACAGACTAAGTGCATCTGATAGAAAATCCATCATTTACATGTTGATGGTATGCCAAAATACTGGTGGATTAACAATTGGATCGGTGCTGCCATTATCCATGAATACGGGATTGAAAGTTACCAAAACTATCTATTCTATTGCAATGATGTTATTAAATATTGTGGAATAACTTTATAAGCCCTGTAGGCCTATTCTGTAACTTTTTAACAACATTCGACATTGTTTAATTTACGACAATTTCATTTGTTTGTTTCAAAAGAAACTTAAACACTATCGATTGCTGTTAAAAGTTACAGAATAGACTTACTGGTCTGTCGAATCGTATTATATATCATATATGTATAATAAAATAGCGCAATTGTAATTTCAATAAAATTCTAAATAAATCGTGTACCATTTACATGAAATCGGATGAAAATTTCAAAGTTGGATCCTATAAGGACCTATAAAGTACATATATATAAGTTAACACACCTCAATACCTCCAAACCACTGTGCTGCGACGTCTCATACGTACACGTGCCGCTAAGTCAGCACTTTCGATTCACTTGCGAAACGGAAATATGATATGTTCCCACAGTCATCGAACTCGTGCACTAGGCCTACCGTCAGCATAATGCACCTGTGGGAAATATTAAAATAAGCATAATTTGGACGTCGCTGCCAACAACGTGAGGTTTGGAGTTAAGAACTATGAAGGCGAGAAACCAGTTGGAGTTCGGGAGTAAAACGAATCGCGTTAATTTTCTCTTATCTAAAATCATCATTAATAAAGGAATTAAAATTAATAATTTTTGCATTTTAATTTTTGTATCAACTGTTGTTGATAAGTTGATTTTTTTTATTAAAACCAGGACACTAGTCCTTAACTGGCGCCCGAGCATACTGACCCTCACGAAGGTCCTTGCAAATAAAAAAAAAAACAAAAACGAAAGTCCTTATAATAAAAAGTGTGGATCAATTTAATAACAAATAAAAAAATAGTTTGAAATAAACAAGTGGAAGTGATTGAAAACAGATCCCTATGTGTAAATGAGAATATTGCAAAAAAAAAAAAAAAAAAAAAATAGGGAAAAATATTGTGGATCAATTTAATAAAATATAAAAGGAAAAGAAAAAATATTTTGAATTAAACAAATTTCTATGTGTAAAGGAAAATATTTCAAAGAAGTTAACCTTTAAAAGTGTTATCATTATAAAAAAACTGGTGAATGTAAAAAAAAGGATTATAATATCCGAATTTTATGTAATAAGAAATAAATCTCTAATAATTGAAAAAGTGGTTGTCAAAGAATATAACCAAGAGAATATAACTAAGGTTGTCAAAGAATAAGTCCAATATATAAAAAATTTTATAAATCCAGAAACAAAATCAACTATTAACATAATACTGAAAACGGGCCACATGCACTTTTGCCCGATTGTCATGTAAGTCATTTATTTTATTTTCCCTTACATTAACTATGGATGAACTGAGGTCTAATGTCACTCAAATTACTGGAGCGGTGAATGCTCTACTTGAAAAGATTAATGTATTAGAAAGGAAAGTGTCACATTTAAATGCCTTAAACGAAGCAGCGGCCTCGACTGACAACCGCCTAAATGCAGTTGACGAGGAAGTGACACAGGCTCCCACAACCCTTGATGATATTAGGGAAATTAGTCGTCTGCCTGATTGTGTGAAAGAACTACAGATATTCGACGGAAACCCAGTACAATATGTGTCATGGGTTCACTCTGTTGAAAGTATATTGTCAGATTTTTCGGTAGTAAGGGATAAACCCTTGTACCGAGCAATCCTCCAACATATAAGACAAAAGGTCAGGGGTGCAGCCGATTCTGCACTTATTTCGTACAATATTTTTGACAGCAACTGGTCAAAAATTAAAGAATGTCTGTCACTACACTATGCAGATAAAAGAGACATACGTACTCTGGAACACCAGTTGCACCGTCTCAACCAAAGAGGGATGAAGGTTGATGAGTTTTACGCTAAAGTTAATCATCAATTTTCATTAATCTTAAATAAAATAAAAACCGAGTCTTACTCGGAAGAGACAGTGAGAGTTCTTATAGAGACTTATCGCAACAGAGCATTGGATGTTTTTATTCGGGGTCTCAGTGGAGACATGTCCAGGATGTTGCTTATACAGCGTCCAAAAACTTTACTTTACAGCTTGCCTGGAGATGCAAAATGTTGATTTTCGGAATTCCTCCATTCACAACCCCTCCCCTAACAATCGAGTCTCATTACCTATTAACAGTCTGTCAAGTACTACGTCATACCAGACTAAGAATAAGCCTCCACAATTGCCACCGAAACCACACTGGCGTTCCCTAGATCATCGCCAACAAGTTTCAGCGGATCATCGTTATTTACAGAAAGGAAACCAAAATTCTATGTCATATCTTCCGGTGGAGAAAATGGAGGTGGATCCTTCTATACAAACCAGAAATGTGAATTATATGAATAGACCCAATCCAACACAACAAAGACTATATCATACTCTTTCTGAAAAGGAAGAGGAACAAGATGTAGTTGAAGAAGGTAACGCGGAATCATCAAATGAACAAAACTCTGAGGATTTTTTGGAGTCTGGCCAATAAAAATCTATACCGACCACGAACCTTTAACATGTTCATTAAGTAATCTCAACTACAACGCTAAGTAGTGGAGCCACCAATAAAAATATTTAGAAATCACATAATTCTACGACAGGGGGTGAGTTTTGAGTGTAGTGAAGTGACACATGAAGCCTACAAGAGATTTTTTATAACA
Source organism: Musca vetustissima (assembly GCF_032173495.1). Taxonomy (NCBI): domain Eukaryota; kingdom Metazoa; phylum Arthropoda; class Insecta; order Diptera; family Muscidae; genus Musca; species Musca vetustissima. The sequence goes on along the minus strand of NW_026874060.1, from coordinate 1,132 downwards.
TTACCTACAATAAATAGTGCATCCCTAATTGATGTGCTAAAAAGAATTTTAAATCCTAATGTAATAAACGGTATTAAAATCCCGGAATCTTCGATTCCCTCATTATAGGATGTATATACTAATCATTTTTATAGATACAGGATCCGTATAACACAACGAATGGTTGAGGATGTTACGTTAACCGATAGAATTTTCAACATCATAGAACAGGAACATAAACGTGCTCATCGCAACGCACGTGAGAACAGGGAGCAAATTCTTGAGAAATTTTATTTTCCCGCTATGTCAAGGCAAATTTGAGAATACATTCAACAATGTGAAACGTGTAAAGTTAGCAAGTATGACAGACATCCTTCAAAACCACATATGCAACCCACTCCAATCCCGAATTATCCCTGCGAAATCCTTCACATTGATATTTTTGATATAGAAAAACAGAAATTTCTAAGTTGTATAGACAAATTTACTAAATTTGCAAAATTATTTCCAATTAAAAATAGGTCATCTCCACATCTAAAAATGATGTTAACTATTGCTCTCCATTATTTTACGGTTCCGCGTGCTTTAGTTATGGACAACGAGCGTGGTTTTTTGACCCCCCTTGTTATAAACTACATTCGGTCCTTAGGTATTGAAATATATCAAACGCCGACGCAACGTAGTGAGGTAAACGGACAGGTTGAGAGGCTGCATTCCACTTTGATTGAAATTTATCGTTGTCTTTGTAAAGAGCTCCCTAGACTGACCCCTGAGGAACGCGTCGCTATAACCGTGGATAGGTATAACAACACCATACATTCAGTTACGAAGCGAAAACCTGCTGATATTTTCCTTAATAGAACTGCCAGAATAAATTATCAAGAGTTGTCAAACTTTAGGGAACGCACATACGACGATATTAAGGCTCTTCTACTACATGAACAAGAAACTAGAAATGCTAGAAACAACAAAACTCGCTCGCCCCCACATGATTTCACTATTGGTGACGAAATGTTTATATCAAACAAACAAATTAAAAGCAAAGAAAAACCAATATACAAAAAAGAAATTGTTTCTCAAGATAGAAACGTTACTGTAATTACACAGAGTGGAAAGAAATTCCACAAATCTGACATAAAAAATGTTTAATAAT
>NW_026874059.1:0-15777 GCF_032173495.1 Musca vetustissima | reverse complement strand
AAAAGATATACGCCATAGACGTCATATGTATTTAAATGATAAATATACTGGTGGACATTAGCGCGAATACGTGTTATTATAATTTATACGCAATAGATGCTTTATGCATTAACCGCAAATTTCAGTATAGTATACTTAAGTATGACAATTTTAACGGCATTCATAGCATTTGCGACTCTGCTTTCGAAGATCTGGCTAGACCCTCTGCTGTCGTTTGTTTCCGATAAGTATTAGTTCATATGGTTTGTTCAATTCCGATTCCTTCAGCAAGATATGATAATTTCGAAGCATAGACCCAGGCATTTACTCACCAAACTGTTACTGATACCAACCTATCTGCCATCCTTGACGATTAATTAAAATTCATAGAATGTTTTAACTAATCAATTTCTATTTTGTTTTCGAATATAAAAACTATTTTCTTAAGTTTTCAAAAAAAAAAAAAAAATACCAGAATGGTAATATGACAAATTTCGAATCTGAATTCCAACTATCTGAATTCCATCAAAAGTTAGTCTTTTAAAACATGTTTACCTTATTCTCATTGCAACAAGAAGAACTACACAACTTCTAACATTGTAACTTTTGTCTTTCTATCAAGATATCATCTAACTATTACCTAAATGTTATTCGTTTTTTGCTCACTTTGTAACAAATTAAACCTGGGAATTCAATTTCAGGCATTCCGATATAGAAAAACAAGATGACGAAGGACAAAAAACAAAAAAGGGCCCTCAAAGTCGTAAATTTTCCACACATCAAAATGTTCAGGCATCCAATCTTTTCGCTACAGGGTTTTTTTTTTGGTTAGCTATTTGAAATAAAACTAAGTTTCCAATTTGCAATGTGAAAATCTAGTTTTATTTTCTGTCATTGCACAATCACTCCCACACACACTCATACATATGCACGGATAAAGTTTTGTCTTAACGAAAACTGATTGAAAACAATGTTGTAGTTTTCTTGTTTTTGTTGGTGTTGTTGTTGTTGTTTGCCTGGCACTAGGACTAGTGTGACGAACTAAATTGCTCTTTTTTCCAACTTAGCGGCATTTGTAACTGAGTCATGTTGATGTTCAAGGATTTTTTTAGGTTTGTTTCGTTTGACTTCGGGTTTATCGTTTGTTTCGCGTTGCTAATGTTGTTCTTTTTGTCGTCGTTTATTGTAAAACAATTTATCCAACCAAATACTAACTAAATCGTGGGCTATAGAAAACAATTGAATGAGAAATTGCACAAAAGATCTATGGTAAAAAGCAAAAAAAAAAAACAAGTGAAAAAACGTTAAGTTCGGCCGGGCCGAACTTTGGATACCCTCCACCATAGACATACTGACAGGTACTAAAAATGAAAATATAGGGAACATACCAAAAAGTGGACCTATACCGACATTTCTAAAAACGGATTATGTAAACCATAATGTTAACTATAATACAAAGTTCAGAATTTTTTAATGGGTAATTATACCCTCAGCCTAATGGCTAATGAGGGTGTAACACGGTGAAAATGTGACTCATCAAAATTTTGGTTTTACAACCAATGTTTCTTTGGACCAAATCCGTTTCAGAAAATTTAGATTTCATCCAAACTTTACCCAACTTTTTATTTCTTCCAAACTTAGTTCAAATTCGAAGATGGTTAATATCGTTCCACTCACTCTGGAACCTCCACACAGGGGCTAGGTCTAAACGCGGATATAGTCCATTATCGAACCTTACGATCTCACTTTTTATCTCGCTATCCTCCGCAGGAGAAATGGTTACAACAGAGTCTTAGAACCAAACTCTAAACGTGGAACTAATCAGATAACTATAAAAGGGGGTTATATGGGGACTACCCCACAAAGAGGGCGAATATTAATAATTTTTGGCAGGGAGATTTGTTACCATATACGACTACAAAGTACCAAATTGCAGCAAGTTCGGTTGAAAATCGCGCTCAAGATCCCTAAAATTACGAAAATTTGGGCTATACTTATATGGGAGCTACCAGAAAAAGTGGACCTATATTTATAATCTTCGAACTTAACTTGGCTGCAGACAAAAGACGACTCTATGCAAAATTTTGGCGATCTATCTCAATTCGTTTAGACGCTTGAGTGATTACCACAAACAGACGGACAGGGCTATATCGTCATAGAATTTTACGCTATAGCCCTGTTTTATTATTTCGATATGGTGGAGGGTATAAAAAGGGGGTTATAAGGTAGTCCCAAAAAAGGGGCGAATATTAATAATTTTTGGTAGAGAGATTTGTTACTCTATACGACTACAAAATACCAAATTGCAGCAAATTCGGTTGAAAAACGCGCTCAAGAACCCCACTATACGGAAAATTAGGGGTACCCTTATATGGGAGCTATCCGAAAAAATCGACTTATATTCATAATTTTTTTGTGGAGAGATTTGGTACCTACTCTGCGGAAAAATACGATCAAACCCCCCAAAATACTGAAAATTAGGAGGTACCGTTATATGAGGGCTACCAGAAAAAGTGGACCTATATTTATAATTTTTATTGGAGATATTTGGCACCTAATAAGAACCAAATGTACAAAGTTTCAGCAATTCGGTTGAAAAACGCGTTCAAGATCCCCACAATTCCGACATTTGGGCTACCAGAAAAATGGACCTATATTTACAATTTTTAGTGGAGATATTTTATTATATATGGGGGCTATGCCTAAACGTGGACCGACTTTGGCGATCTATCTCAACTCCTTTAGACTTTATAATATGAACCATAATATGAACCATGTTTTAGAAAATTTTGATTTCATCCAACCTGTGCCTATCTTATTATTCTTCCAAACTTAGTTCAGGTTCGAAGTTGTGGAGTATCGGTCCACTCCCTCTGATACCTCCCACACAGGTGCTAGGCCCTAAATGGGTTTTAGTTCATGTATAGTTCATTATCGAACCTTACGTTCTAACTTTATCTCGATATACTCCGCAGGTTAAATGAATACGACAGACTCTTAGAATCAATCCCAAAACGCGGAACAAATTAGATAACTATTTTAATAGAAACCAGTAAGGAAAGTTGTAAAGTCGGGCGGGGCCGACTATATGATACCCTTCGCCACTATGGGTATATTAAACAGGACTATTAACATGAAATTGGATGAAATAAAATATGTAATATTTATCTAAATATAAATCGACTTCAAACAGATATCTATAGGTCATCCCTTGGGCTATGAATGTAATTCTAGACAACGCAACTACGTAATTCTATGCTCAATTTTGTATGTTGTGCAAAAATTGATGTCAATCTGACTAACATGAAGAGTTTGATGTCCAATTTACTTAAAATCGGGCGAAAATATATATGGAAGTTATATATAGATTATACTAATTTCAGTACGTTTTGTTCCTATCAGCCACATAATGGATCATTGGTGCGTCAATTACTTAAAATCAATCTATAATATAAGGGCCCAAAACTTGGCACACATCATTCTGGACTAAATTCAGCATGTTATGCCAAATTTCGTGCAAATCGAAGGATATATAGGGACTTTGGTGTACCATTTACATGAAATCGGACGAAACTATATATGGGAGCTATATCTAAATCTGGACCGATTTTCTCTCAACTTGGCAGACATCATTCTAGACTCAATTCAGTACTCTTTGTCAAATTTCGGGCAAATCGAATGATATATAGCTACTTGAGTGCACCATTTACCTTAAATCGGACGAAATTATATATAGGAGCTATATCTAAATCTGAACCTATTTTCTTGAAACTTGGCAAAAATCATTCAGGACCTAATGCAATACTCGGTGCCAAATTTCGTGCAAATCGAAAGATATGTAGGGACTTTGGTGAACCATTTACAATAAATCGGTCCAAAATATATAAGTGTTCTACATCCAAATCTGAACTGATTTTCACGAAACTTAGCACACATTATTCTAGACTTAATTCAGTACGTGTGCCACATTTCGTGCAAATCGAAAGATATGTAGGGACTTTGGTGCACCATTTACAAGAAATCGGACAAAACTATATATGGGAGTTATATCTAAGTCTGAACCGATTTTCTCGAAACTTCACACACATCATTCTGGACCTAATTCAGTACTCTATGTCAAATTTCGTGCAAATCGAATGATATATAGGGACTTTGGTGCACCATTTACCTTAAATCGGACGAAAATATATATGGGAGCTGTATCTAAATCTGATCCGATTTTCACGAAACTTAGCACACATCATACTTGACATAATTCAGTACGCTATGCCAAATTTCATGCAAATCTAAATGTATATAGGGACTTTGGTGCACCATTTACAAAAAATTGGACAAAACTATATATAGGAGTTATATCTAAATATGAACCTAATTCTGGACCTAATTCAGTTCTCTATGTCAAATTTCGTGCAAATCGAATGATATATAGGGACTTTGGTGCACCATTACCTTAAATCGGACGAAACTATATATGGGAGCTATATCTAAATCTGAACCGATTTTCAGGAAACTTAACACACATTATTCTAGACCTTATTCATTACTCTGTACCAAATATCGTGCAAATCGAAAGATATATATACACTTTGGTGCACCATTTACATTATATCGGGCGAACATATATACGGGAGCTATATCTAAATCTGAACCGATTTTCAAGAAATTTCACACATATCATTCTCGACTCAATTTAATGCGCTATGCAAAAATTCATGGAAATCGAAAGATATATAGGGACTTTGGTGCACCATTTACATTAAATCGGACGAAACTAAATGTCGAAACAGTGCCAAATTTCGTGCAAATCGAAAGATATATAGGGACTTTGGTGCCGAATTTTCCCAATTTCAATAGGCTTCGTCCGTAGGCCAAATAAGTGACTTGTGCCAAATTTCATCCAAATCGGATCATAAATGCGACCTGTACTTTGTTTACAATTTAACATCTACAGACGGACAGACGGACGGACATGCATAAATCGACTCAAAAAGTGATTCTATGCATATTCTCAAAAGGAACCATGTGTCTATCTCGTTTCCTTTTGCCTGTTACAAACATATGCACAAAGACATAATACCCTGTACCACAGTGTGGTGAAGGGTATAAAAAGGGGTAGAGAGATTTGTTACCATATACGACTACAACATACCAAATTGCAGCGAATTCGGTTGAAAAACGCGCTCAATAACCCCAAAATACCGAATATTGGGGGTACCTTTATATGGGGGCTACCCGAAAAAGGGACCTATATTCATAATTTTTTGTGGAGAAATTTGGTACCTATTAAGAACTCAAAATATTAAATTACAGCCAATTCGATGTAAAAATGCGATCAAAACCCCCAAAATACAGAAAATTGGAAGGTGCCTTTATATGGGGGCTACCAGAAAAAGTGGACCTGTACTCATATCTTTTGTGGAGACATTTAGTACACAATAAGAACCTAACGTACCAAATTTCAGCGAATTCGGTTGAAAAACACGGTCAAGAACCCCAAAATACCGAAAATTGGGGGGTACCCTTATATGGGAGCTATGCCTAAACGTGGACCGATATATCCCATCGTCGAACTTGACCTGCCTGCAGACAAAAGACAACCCTATGCAAAATTTCAGCACCCTATCACAATTCCTTCAGAAGATAGCGTGATTACAACAGACGGACGGACATAGCTAGATCGTCATAGAATTTTACGCTGATCAAGAATATATACTTTTTTGGGTCGGAAATGATTATTTCGATGCGTTACAAACGGAAAAAAACTAATATACCCTCCATACTATGGTGGAGGGTATAAAAACGGGGTTTTATGGGGACTACCCCTAAAAGGGGGTGAATATTAATAATTTTTGGTAGGGAGATTTGTTACCATATACGACTACAAAATACCAAATTACAGCGAATTCGTTTGAAAACCGTGCTCAAGAACCCCAAAATACCGAAAATTGGAGTGTACCTTATATGGGGGCTACTCGAAAAAATGAACCTATATTTATAATTTTTTGTGGAGAGATTTTAAGAACTCAAAGTACTAAATTACAGCCAATTCGGTGAAATAATCCGGTCAAAACCCCCCAAAAACTGACAATTAGGAGGTACCGTTCTATGGGGCTACCAGATAAAGTGGACCTATATTTATATTTCTTAGTGGAGAAAGTTGGTATCCACAAAGAACCCATTTTACCAAATTTCAGCGAATTCGGTTGAAAAACGCGCTCAACAACCCCGAAATACTGACAATTTGCGGGTACCCTTATATGGGAGCTATGCCTAAACGTGGACCGATATAGTCCATCATCAAACTTGACCTGCCTGCAGACAAGAGACAAAATTTTGGCGTTCTATCTCAATTCGTTTAGACGCTAGAGTGATTACAACCGACAGACGGAAATGCGTAGATCGTCATAGAATTTTACGCTGATCAAGAATATATATACTTTATAGGGTCGGAAATGATTATTTCGATGCGTTGCAAACGGAAAACCAAAACTAATATACCCTCCATACTATGGTGGAGGGTATAAAAATGGGGTGATATGGGGACTGCCCTAAAAAGGGGTGAATATTAATAATTTTTGGTAGGGAGATTTAGTACCATATACGACTACAAAATACCAAGTTGCAACAAATTCGTTTGATTAACGCGCTCAAGAACCCCAAAATATCGAAAATTGGGGGTATACTCATATTGGGGCTATCCGAAAAAATGGATCTATATTCATAGTTTTTTTTGTGGGGAGATTTGGTACCTATTAAGAACTCAAAATACTGAAAATTAGGACGTACCGTTATATAGGGACTACCAGAAAAAGTGGACCTATATTCATAATTTTTTGTGGAGAAATTTAGTACCCAATAGGAACCCAATGTAGCAAATTTCAGCGAATTCGGTTGTAAAACGCGCTCAAGAACCCCAAAATACCGAAAATTGAGGGGTACCGTTATATGGGGGGTACCAGAAAAAAATTACCTATATTTATAATTTTTAGTAGGTTTATTTGGTACCCAAAAAGAACTCAAAGTACCAAATTTCAGCGAATTCGGTTGAAAAACACGCTCAAGATTCTCAAAATACCGAAATTTGGGGGGTTCCCTTACATGGGGGCTGTCCGAAAAAATGGACCTATATTTATCATTTTTAGTGGGGATATTTGCTACCCAATAAGAACTCAAAGTAACAAATTTCAGCGAATTCGGTTGAAAAACACGCTCAAGAACCTCAAAATACCGAAAATTGAGGGGGTACCCTTATATGGGAGCTATGCCTAAACGTGGACCGATATAGCCCATCTTCGAACTTGACCTGCCTGCAGACAAAAGACGCCTCTATGCAAAATTTTGGGGCTCTATCTCAATTCGTTTAGACGATAGAGTGATTACAACAGGCAGACGGACAGACGGACATGCATAAACCGTCTTAGAATTTTACGCTGTTCAAGAATATATATACTTTATCGGAAATGAGTATTTCGATGCGTTACAAACGGAAAAACAAAACTAATATACCCTCCATACTATGGTGGAGGGTATAAAAGAGTTACAAATGTAAAATATATGTTCTTTTTTTTTTTTTTTTTGCAAGTCAATTGTACTAAGAGACAAGGCATGGGATGGTTTCTTAAATTGCTGTGATAGGTGTGGGAACAATTTGGACAAAGACATCTACTTTTTGATTCATTTCCGACCCTATAAAGTAGATATATTCTTGAACAGAGTAAAATTCTATGATGATCTAAGCATGTCTGTCTATTGTAATCACTCTAGCCTCTAAAGGAACCGGGATAGATCGCCAAAATTTTTCATAGAGTTGTCTCTTGGCTGCAGGCCAGTCAAGTTCGACGATGGGCAATTTTCCTATCCAATTGTCGGTATTTTCGGATTATGCATGCCGGTCAAGTTCGATGATGTGCAATTTTCCTATCCTATTGTCGGTATTTTCGGATTTTTGAGCCCAGTTTTCACCCGAAACTGAAATTTGGTATATTGGGTTGTTCTTTGAAAGCAAATCTTCCCACTAAATATTTTAATTATAGGTTAATTTTTTTGGGTAGCCTCCATGTAACTGTACCCCTATTTTTTGACCGATTTCGCTGTATTTTAGTACATTTCGTCCTTATTGTGTACTAAATCTCTCCACTAAAAATTATAAGTATTTGTAGGTCCACTTTTTCGGGTAGCCCCCATAAAACGTTACACCCAAATGTAAATTTTTGTGGTAACCCTCATAAAACAATACTCCCAATTTTCAGTATTCTAACTTTGAGTTCTTATGTGGCACAAAAAAAAATATAAATACAAGTCCTGTTTTCGGGTAGCCCCTAGTATTACGGTACCCTCCAACATACGGTATTTTATTGAGTAATTTGGTATTTTGTGGTCGTATTTGGTAACATCTCTCTTCATAAAATTATTAATATTCGCCCCATTTAGGGTAATCAACATATAATCCCCTTTTTCTTTTAAACCAGTAGGGGAAGTAGTAAAGTCGGACTGGCGACTTTATAATACCTCTCAGACTTTGGTTCGAATTATATATGGAAGCAATGTCGTGTCAATCAAAGCATTAGAAGTTTGTGGTACCATTTAACTAAAATCTAAATCTGAACCGATTTCCACGATACTTAACACACATCATTCTAGACTTAATACAGTACGCTATGCCAAATTTCGTGCAAATCTAAAGATATATAGTGACTTTGGTACACCATTTACATTAAATCGGACGAAAATATATATGAGAGCTATATGTATATCTGAACCGATTTTAACGAAACTTAGCACACATCATTCTAGACATGCAAGTCGAAAAATATGTAGGGGCTTTGGTACACTATTTACATTAAATCGGACGAAAATATATATGGGAGCTATATCTGAATCTAAACCAAATTTTCTTAATTTCAAATTTCGTCCTTGGGTCAAATATGTAACCTGTACCTAATTTCATTCAAATCGGATCTTAAATGCTACCTGTACTTTGCTCATAAAAATACATGGACGGACTGACGGACATGCATAAATCGATTCAGAAAGTGATTATATGCATATTCTCAAAAGGAACCATGTGTCTATCTCGATTGCTTTTACCTGTTACAAACATATGCACAAAGACATAATACCCTGTACCACAGTGTGGTGAAGGGTATACAAATAGCTGAAGGAACGTGTGATACCCTTGTACAAGCAGTTACTTAAAAATAATAAAAAGAAATATAATTTTGAAAATATCAGAAAAAACTAAGACACACAAAAATTTAAAAAAATTTGGCTCAGACTAGGTTTGCCAGCCTAACTGGATTGTCCACCTTTCTATACCATCCACAATAGTATGGTTTATTAAGTTTGTTTTTCCATTTGTAACTGATCGAAGTTAGAAATAGAATAGTTAGAAATATATATAGGCTAGCCCCAATAAAGAATTCGCCCAAATTGTCGCTATTTTGAGCATGCTTTTCAACCAAATTCGCAGAAATTACGTACTTCCTTTATTGGGTACTAAACTTCTCCACACAAAATTATAAATATAGGTCCACTTTTTATGTTAGCCCCCATATAAGGGTACACCACCAATTTTCGGAATTTTGGGGGTTTTGAGCACGTTTTTCAATCGAATTCGCTGAAGGTGGGTTCACTAGACTCTTATTGGGTACCAAATTTCTTCACTACAAATTATAAAAATATCCCCATTATAGCCGTATTCCACCATAATATGAGAATATTCCTTACTCGAAATTGTCAGTTTTCACCCTACAAAGTATGAAATTCTAAGAGGATTTAGCCATCGGTTGTAATCATTCTATTTTCGGAAAATCTCACGATAAGAAAACTCGAACCTGACGAGAAAGAATTCTATCGGCTAGCATTTAGGCCTAGCCTAAATGCCCATATTTTGCGTGGAGGAAATTATAGAGAAGCAAATCTAAGATATCAGGTTCCAAATTGAGCTATATCGGTCCTTAATTAAGAATATAACCCCCTAAATAATGATAAACCCAAATATTCGCCAATACCTACACGATGTAACCAACATTAGTCCAACTTTAGGTATCGACTCATATAACCTTGACTTCTAAATTGCAGTATTTGGAGGCATGTATACACATATTCGAGACTGTAGGGAAAATCTCAATTAAAATTTGCTGAATATTGTATTTGGTGTACAACAATAAATTGGAGAATTGGAAAATGTATGTCTTCCATGATTTTGTAAATATTTCTTTCTCCGAATCAGTATTGAGTATTTTTTTCAATTCAAAGACTACGTCTTCGACTAAATTTGTAGACTCCCTATCCCGGATTTCCATTCACCTCCGCCTTTGGGAGTTTTTATAAGCAGAATTTATACTCTCTAAAAAATAATGTCAATCTAGTTGTACAATTTGGTATAGACCATCGTTATTGTTGTCTATGGGAAATTACAAAAATCTATTAAATTCATTGAAACTGAGGATTGCATGCTCATAACTCGCGAAATATGAACATATTACATATAATTTAAATTCATTTGTATAAAATGAAGTGTTCTTATAAAAATCTTAAAATATTTGTAATAAATAATAAGTAGCGTGGAAGCTGTGATGGTGGTGATATAAAAAAATGGGTGAAAATGTGTTGAAGCCAACGAGTTTTTTTGTGTTCCTTCCTGATTTGTGGCTAAACTACTCGACACAAGCACATTTGATCAGTGACTAAGTTGCAGAATACCCTATGGACAATATGATTCTAATGTGTGATTTTTCGATTTAATCTCTCCATCCTCCAAGATTTAGACTAAATCGTATTATCTTAACCATACAAAAAAATCAAAAATTGAAAAAAAAACAGTAAGGAAAGTAGTAAAGAAAAGTAAAGAAAGTAAAGATACTTTTCACCACTATGGGTATATTAAACAGGACTTTTAACATGAAATTGGATGAAATAAAATATGTGATATTTAACTAAATGTAAATCTACCTAGATCTATCCATAAAGTATGTAAATCGACTTCAAACAAATATAAATAGGTCATCCGTTGGGCTATGTATGTACTTCTAGAAAACGCAACTACGTAATTCTATGCTCAATTTTGTAAGTTGTGCAAAATTTGTTGTCAATCTGACAACATGAGGAGTTTGATGCCCAATTTACCTGAAATCGGGCGAAAATATATATGGAAGCTATATCCAAATATTAAGCGATTTCAAACAAACATGTCACAGGTAAGGTTATAGTAATTTCAGAACGTTTTGTTCCTACCAGCCTATTGGTTCCTTGGTGCGTCAATTACTTAAAATCAATCTATAATAAAAGGGAACTATATCTAAATCTGGACCGATTTTCACGAAACAAGGCAGACATCACTCTAGGCTCAATTCAGTACCTTATGCCAAATTTCGTGCAAATCGAAAGATATATAGCGACTTTGGTGCACCATTTACATGAAATCGGACGAAACTATATATGGGAGCTATATAGAAATCTGGACCGATTTTCTCGAAACTTGCAGTCATCTCTCTAGCCTCAATTCAGTACGTTATGTCAAATTTCGTGCAAATCGAAGGATATATAGGGACTTTGGTGCACCATTTATATGAAATCGGACGAAACTATATATGGGAGCTATATCTAAATCTGGACCGATTTTCTCCAAACTTGGCAGACATCACTCTAGGCTCAATTCAGTACGTTATGCCAAATTTCGTGCAAATCGAAGGATATATAGGGACTTTGGTGCACCATTTACTTGAAATCGGACGAAACTATATATGGGAGGTATATCTAAATCTGAACCGATTTTCCCCAAACTTGGCAAACATCACTCTAGGCTCAATTCAGTACGTTATGCCAAATTTCGTGCAAATCGAAGGATATATAGGGACTTTGGTGCACCATTTACATGAAATCGGACGAAACTATATATGGGAGCTATATCTAAATCTGGACCGATTCACCTTCGGCACTTTTTTTTTAGAGCTCTATATCTCAGTACTTATTCAACATATATAACAACTTTATGGCTGATTATTGTCCTCTGACTCTTAATTATAAAAAATAGTACCAAAAAGATATAAAAAAATAGTATTAGTTAAAAAATTTTACAGTTTTGTAAAAAAAGTCAAATTCGCCGAATGTGCCCCAACCCGGGGTACCTTCGGCATTTGATGGGGCACATTCGGCACCATAGTCATAGCCGGGTAATTGTCATCGCTATCAGTCTGGTTGAAATTCTGATCCTCTAAAGGCTCTATTTGGTTTTAATACGCCACATAATGTTTGAATTTTAGGGCTTTATTTTCTAGCGGCGGACGTTTACATCTCAAGGTCGCACTCACCATCAGAAATAGAGGTTTTCTATCGCATTTTCGTCAATACAAGCACGTTTGATCTTATATATGCAATTTCGAGCCATATTAAAGGATTAATCTTAAAGACAAACTCAAAAACATTTTAAAGAAATATTATTGCACAATCGGTATATGGCCGAATGTGCCCCACTTTAAAATGCCGAATGTACCCCGAATGTACTTTTTATAGTTTTTTTCATTTTTTTCGATCAGATTTGTAAAAACATTATATTTTTAAAAAATTTTATAATAATACACATCGTAGTTAACCACTTTTTAACAATATTTTTTTAAAAATTTTAAAAGGTTTATACACGAAATACTTACGAAATGAAATTGAAATATTACAGAAACACCTATAAAAATACAAAAACCCATGTATCTAAATAAGCTTATTAGCTAGAAATTTCAAACTTTGTGTCAGTTATTAATTTCGATATCGGACATGCACTGTGGTGAAGGGTATAAAAACATTTTGTGACCATTCAAAAATTTATTTATTTTGTTTTCAGATATTTTGAAGCTTTTATTTGTTTTTCGCGACTATTAAACCGTATTTCAATCTGATTTGACTAGTATCCAAAGAAAACAAATGTGTTTAACTATTTGTGAAGAAATTAGCGAATTACAACAAATAGGAATTAATTTAATGTATATTTGAAACACAAGATTTAATACCGCTATAACTTTTGTGCGCAGCATCCGAATTTGTGAACGCGATCAGATTTTGAGTCATGTACCAAAAATCATGAATGTGTCCGGAAAAAAAATTCAAAAATGTTTTATGGAATTATAACACTAGATTGCGGAAGGCGGTCATTTTGACCGCTTTCCAATTTCAAGTACAAAAGCAACTATGCATTTAATGAAACTTTTTTTTTAAAATTTGGTGACTTTTTGTACCTCACGTTTATTATAAAAAATCCACCAAATTTAAAAAATAAGTTTCATTAAATGCATAGTTGCTTTTGTACTTGAAATTGAAAAGCGGTCAAAATGACCACATTCGGCAATCTAGTGTTAAAGGAATTTTGTTATTTCCCATATGTATTTGGCCCTAAGGTATTGGGTTTTATATAAATGTCAAGAAATCAGTTTTTTAAGCTAGGATTTTTATCACTCTCACACCTTTCTATTTCACCTAACTGTCGAAAACTTTTGCTAACCAAAAAACATTTTCGATATAACAAGTTGTAAAATGGTTTTAATATGAAACTAAAAATTATATATTTTATCTGTAATTTTATTTCATTCCATGTTATTTTTGTCCACCCAAAAATAATTTTAGATTTTAATTTCAATTTAAAAATGGGGAGAGGAAAGTTCTACTAAACATTTAGTTTTACATTTAATTGTTAGCCAGAATAAAAACCCGGATTGTTCACAAAAGTAAAGGGAGAACGTTTTCAACTCTGCCACAGTCAACACTTAAAAATTGTTCATATTTGGTAGCCACAAAAAAAGATCCTCTCGTAAATACGTCCCCAATTTCTCGATAGGGAAAAGGAAAGAAGATGAAACCAAATTGTTCATTTGATTTTATTATCATTGGGTTGTGTGCGTGTAATAACTAAGCAGATGTTTTCAAATCATCCTGCCAATGAATGCCATTTGTGGGTGACTGCCATGGGTTTTGGTCTGCAACATTATACCTTCTAACAGAAAAATATTGTGTCTTTATATATGGAAAGTGTTGAGGGTATTTATGAATATTTTTTAGTTTTTGTTATTTATTATTTCTTTTTTATTGGAATAATAGATATACAGAATGAAGTAACTAAGTTCTTTACATTTGGGTAAAATAAATTTCAGTTTTTTTTGGTTTTCGTAATAACAATTGTTTCCCCAGTTTTACATCAGTTCAGTTTTACATGGGGGTATACAGCATACACTCAAAGTTACTGCAACCAGTTAACCACAAGAATTCCATTTGTTCTCCGTTTATATTCAATTTCCATATAAATTTAGTTTGAGTGCTCAGCAGTAAACCAGTTAGTTGGCAAGTTGTATGTTATTCAACTGTTATTGTTAACCACTTCATTTGGTTATTCTTTTTGATTTTATGTTGGGAGCTTACGTTTTCCTCACAAGGGAGCGAACAATAAAACTATATTGGTAATTAGCTTAAGTGTTCTGGAGGAGCTGGCTGCGTTTAAAAAAAATTTGATAAATTGATATTTAAAACCAAATTAGATACCAAATAAAAAATAATAATTTAACAGATGAAAGCAATGTTTAATGAATTTAATTTCTGTCGCCTATTTTAGCTAAAGTATTTTTTGTTGAGCTTTCAACACTAAGTTGTTTTATCAGTAGTGAGGTTCAGATCGTTGGCCTCAATATCGTGTAAATAATTAAAAAATGCATTATATCTATGCCTTGGAAAAATATTATCTAAAAAAATTCGCTTTCAAGGGCAGTTAAGGCATAGCTTTCGCTATGTTCAGAAACATATTTTTTGTAAAGTCTATGCTTTGGTAGTATTTTTGTGTTCTTAAAAAAATTTCTTTACATAACCTTAATAAATATACTTTAAACAATTTACGCCTTGAATAAATATTCTTTAAAAATTTTACTCCTTGAAGAAATCTTATTGACAAATTTATACCCTGAATATCTTTGAAAAATATTCATTAAATAATATAAACCTTCAATACCCTTGAAAAAAATATACTTTAAAGAATCTACGCCTTTAATATTCTTGAAAAAATATTATTTTAAAAATCTTACCTTCAATATCGTTGAAAAAATATTCTTTAAAAAATCTTCAATATCATTGAAAAAATCTACGCCTTCAGTATTCTTGAGTAAATGTTTTTTAAAAAATGTACGCCTTCAATATCCTTGAAAAAAATATTCTTTAAAAAGAATAGCCTTCAATATCGTTGAAAAAATATTCTTTAAACAATTTTCAAAATCCTTGAAAAAATCTACGTCTCCAATATCCTTGAAAAAGTATTTAAAGAATCTAAGCTTTCAATATTCTCGAAAAAATCTACGCCTTTAATATCCTTAAAAAAATTATTTAAAGAATCTAAGCCTTCGATATCCTTGAAAAAAATATTTAAAGAATCTAAGCCTTCAATATCCTTGAGAAATATTTTTTTTAAATGTAAAAAAATTTACGCCTTATTTATCCTTGAAAAATATATTTTCTTAAAGAATCTACGCTTTGGTTACGCCTTGAAAAATATTCTTTAACAAATCTACGTCTTGGTTACGCCTTGAAATACATTCCTTAACAAATCTACGTCTTGGTTAAGCCTTGAACAATATTTTTTAAACAATTTACGCCTTGGATACGCCTTAAAAAAATATTCTTTAAAAAATCTACGCATTGGTTACGCTTTGAAAAATATTCTTTAAAAAATCTACGCCTTGAAAAATATCTTTAAAAAAATTAATTTGGCATTTTTCATTTTCAAAATTAATCTACAGGCTCTTGCGAACTTCACACACTTTTGAAAAAATATAT
>NW_026874058.1:0-15742 GCF_032173495.1 Musca vetustissima | reverse complement strand
AGATTTTTTCAAAGGCCTCCAAGGCGTGGATTTATAAAAGAAGATTTTTTCAAAGGCCTCCAAGGCGTGGATTTATAAAAGAAGATTTTTTCAAAGGCCTCCAAGGCGTGGATTTATAAAAGAAGATTTTTTTAAAGGCCTCCAAGGCGTGGATTTATAAAAGAAGATTTTTTCAAAGGCCTCCAAGGCGTGGATTTATAAAAGAAGATTTTTTCAAAGGCCTCCAAGGCGTGGATTTATAAAAGAAGATTTTTTCAAAGGCCTCCAAGGCGTGGATTTATAAAAGAAGATTTTTTTAAAGGCCTCCAAGGCGTGGATTTATAAAAGAGATTTTTTTAAAGGCCTCCAAGGCGTGGATTTTCAAAAGATTTTTCTCAAAGGCCTCCAAGGCGTGGATTTATAAAAGAAGATTTTTTCAAAGGCCTCCAAGGCGTGGATTTATAAAAGAAGATTTTTTCAAAGGCCTCCAAGGCGTGGATTTATAAAAGAAGATTTTTTCAAAGGCCTCCAAGGCGTGGATTTATAAAAGAAGATTTTTTCAAAGGCCTCTAAGGCGTGGATTTATAAAAGAAGATTTTTTCAAAGTCCTCCAAGGCGTGGATTTATAAAATAAGATTTTTTCAAAGGCCTCCAAGGCGTGGATTTATAAAAGAAGAATTTTTCAAAGGCCTCCAAGGCGTAGAGTTATAAAAGAAGAATTTTTCAAAGGCCTCCAAGGCGTGGATTTATAAAAGAAGATTTTTTCAAAGGCCTCCAAGGCGTGGATTTATAAAAGAAGATTTTTTCAAAGGCCTCCAAGGCGTGGATTTATAAAAGAAGATTTTTTTAAAGGCCTCCAAGGCGTGGATTTATAAAAGAAGATTTTTTCAAAGGCCTCCAAGGCGTGGATTTATAAAAGAAGATTTTTTCAATGGCCTCCAAGGCGTGGGTTTATAAAAGAAGATTTTTTCAAAGGCCTCCAAGGCGTGGATTTATAAAAGAAGATTTTTTCAAAGGCCTCCAAGGCGTGGATTTATAAAAGAAGATTTTTTCAAAGGCCTCCAAGGCGTGGATTTATAAAAGAAGATTTTTTCAAAGGCCTCCAAGGCGTGGATTTATAAAAGAAGATTTTTTCAAAGGCCTCCAAGGCGTGGATTTATAAAAGAAGATTTTTTCAAAGGCCTCCAAGGCGTGGATTTATAAAAGAAGATTTTTTCAAAGGCCTCCAAGGCGTGGATTTATAAAAGAAGATTTTTTCAAAGGCCTCCAAGGCGTGGATTTATAAAAGAAGATTTTTTCAAAGGCCTCCAAGGCGTGGATTTATAAAAGAAGATTTTTTCAAAGGCCTCCAAGGCGTGGATTTTTAAAAGAAGATTTTTTCAAAGGCCTCCAAGGCGTGGATTTATAAAAGAAGATTTTTTCAAAGGCCTCCAAGGCGTGGATTTATAAAAGAAAATTTTTTCAAAGGCCTCCAAGGCGTGGATTTATAAAAGAAGATTTTTTCAAAGGCCTCCAAGGCGTGGATTTTCAAAAGATGTTTTTCAAAGGTCTCCAAGGCGTGGATTTTCAAAAGATTTTTTTCAAAGGCCTCCAAGGCGTGGATTTATAAAAGAAGATTTTTTCAAATGTCTCCAAGGTGTGGATTTATAAAAGAAGATTTTTTCAAATGTCTCCAAGGTGTGGATTTATAAAAGAAGATTTTTTCAAATGTCTCCAAGGTGTGGATTTATAAATTAAGATTTTTTCAAATGTCTCCAAGGTGTGGATTTATAAAAGAAGAATTTTTCAAAGGCCTCCAAGGCGTGGATTTATAAAAGAAAAATTTTTCAAAGGCCTCCAAGGCGTGGATTTATAAAATAAGATTTTTTCAAAGGCCTCCAATAACAATTGTCTCCTTTGATCGATAAAATATAATCTTCCATTATTCTTCTTAGGTGTTGCCCCACTCTCACCTCACAATTACATTATTCACTTATAAATAATTTCAATATTACATTTCTCTCGTTTCCCCTGTTTTGGCTCCAAAACAGTCTTGTTTTGTCTGATGTTTTCGTATTTTATTTGTAACTACTAGCTTTTCGACAATGTCTTCTATTTTTCGGGAAATTCTCTGTTTCCCCCCAGTTCTGGTGAAAGTTCCATTATTGTTGTGTTGTCTGAAGGTGGTTGGAAGGGAAACCCCGAACTGTAAAAATATGCTAAGAAATCATAGAGCAGCAAATGACAAAGAGCCTGCTTATGTTGCACTCTACCACAATGATGCCATTGCAAAGTTCAGAATGCAACAACAGCACACATACAAATAAACACCCTGACACAGACACACACACCCAAACAACAACCGATGCACAGTCAGGAGACATTCATCATGTCTTGTGGATTGCATTGCTGTTGTTGCTATGAAAGTAACACCGACGACGACGACAACGACACCGACAACAACAGCGGAGAGAAGGTAAATAGCAGGATAATGGTAATGTCGTTGGCGGCGTTAGCAGTCGTGACATTTGTCATCCTTTCGTTTGCTTTTCGGTGTTTTTTTCTCTCGCTTGGTTTGGGAGGAGGAAAAATACTCGAACATATTTTTTCGTAGTGCGTTCGGTGTTTTTTTACTTCATCTGCGATTTGGCGCCAAAGAAAATTGGCGTCTCCGTTTTTTGTTGTGTCCTTTGTCGTAGCTGTTACCCAAAGAAGCGAATGCTGGTGATGATGGAGAAGGGAACCCATTGGTGGTGACGGCGGTGGTGCTGAAGCATATCATTGCCAGCACAAAGGTAAATTGCAAGGTAAAGTCTAGGCATTCACACGACAAATACTACTGATTTAATGGTTTGCGAGAAGACTACTTTGGTTTGGCTTGGATTTCAACCAAAAATTTAGGTTATGGATAAGTTGGTGCGTTGAACCTCCTGCCACCACCCTTCTCCGAAATCTAGATGTTGGTGATGAAGTTGTAGTTGTTAGCCAATTGTTTGTGAAAATAGTTGGCATAGTTATGTATTAGACCAGATTATTTGTTACAATGTGTGACAGCTGAAAGTGGTCTTTTTTTTACTGCGATAACAAGCTGCGAAATAATTCAAGGTGAATGTATTCTAAACGAGCTTGTTAAGGAAATTGCAATCGTTATTCTGGAATAGGCTTAATAATAATTGCATATAGCATTGAGTCAATAAAAAGGGACAAAAAAAATTTTTACGATTTTTTGTAAAGGGTCCATATTTTCAGGAGTATATTTTCAAGCTCCAAGAGAGCGTGGACTTTTTTAAAGGAAATATGTTAGGTCACATAGAGTGTACATTTTTAAAGAATATATTTTAAGGATTCAACGAATGTGTGGATTTGTAAAAAAATGTTTTTTAAGTTCCCACAGAGGCGTTGATTTAAAAAAATAAAACATATAATAAATAAACATATTTTTCAAGACCTTACAATAATTGGATTTTTTAAAAAAATATTTGTCAGGTCTAACATGCCGTGGTTTTTCACTAAAGACTTGGATTAAAAAAAATATATATTTTTTCAAGTTCTTACAAGGCTTGGGTTTTTTAAGGTCCTTATAAGGCGTGGATTTTTTTAAATATTTTTTTTAAAGGATATCTTTTCTAGAACTTACTGGGGCATGGATTTTTTAAAAAAAATATTTTTTCAAGGTCTTCAGAGGCGTGGATTTTTTAAAGAATATTTTTCCAGAGTACCAAAGAGGCGTGGATGTTTAAGACATATTTTTCAAGGCCTTAAAGATGCGTGGATGTTTTAAGAATTTTTTTTAGGTTTTACAGAGGCATGGATGATTTAAGAAATATTTTTATAGGTTTTACAGAGGCATGGATGTTTTAAGAAATATTTTTTAAAAATATTTTGGTAAGTCCTTACAAGGCATGGATTTTTTAAAAATACTTTGCCAAGTCCTTACAAGGCATGGATTTTTTAAAAATACTTTGGCAAGTCCTTACAAGGCTTGCAATGTTTTAAAAATATTTTTTCATAATTTTTAATATTTTTCACATCCTTGGAAGGCGTGCATTTTTTAACATTTTTTAAGTCCTTACAAGGCATGTCTTTTTTTAATTATTACCTTAAGTCCTTACAAGGCGTGGAATTAAAAAAATTGGTCCTTACAAGGCGTAGATTAAAAAAACTTAAGTCCTTACAAGACGTGGGTAAAAAAATAGGTGCTTACAAAGAGTGGGTTTGAAAAAAATTATGGCTTACAAAGATGGCTTACAAAGCGTGGATTAAAAAAAATAATAAGTCCTTGCAAGCAGTGGATTTTAAAAAAATTGGCCCTTGCAAGGCGTGGACTTAAAAATAGGTCTTAACAGGCAGTGGATTAAAAAAAAATGGTCCTTACAAGGCGTGGATTGAAAAAAGGTTCTTACAAGGCGTGGATTTTTATTTTTTTTTCAACATTTTAAAAATTTTTCAAATACCCACGGAGAATAGATTTTTAAAACATATTTTTTCAAGGACCCACGGAGAATAGATTTTTAAAGGACATTTTATCAAAGGCCCTGAAACTTAGTCTAATTTTCTAATTCATCCTTCCAATGCTGTGGCCATTACTAATTTCTGCAGAATTCTGTGTCCCTTAAGTGATGGCTGCGTTTATTGCGAACGGATATTGCAGACAATAAAAATGCCTTCCTAGTTTTTGGCCTCTACGAACAACAACATACTACTAATAATAGGGTCTTACAAGCCCAAAAGCACAGGAAATACTTTTGTGTTATCGCTAACAAGTCGTTAGTTAGTTGTACACAAACAACAATTACAACAACAATAATAGCTCTTTTTAAAAATTATTACAGCGCAGAACAATCACAACGACAATAACATCTTATGAAGTCCTACTTCAGCCATTTAGGTTCATAGCGTAGAGAGGCGATTGCCAAGAAAAAATCGAGTCAATTAAAATGCAATGCTAAGCTGTTTTTCTCCTAGAGATCTCCCCTGCCATCTCTTTTTCCCTTACCCGCCATTCGCTCTCTTACAGAAATCCTTTCATTGCGTTAGCAGGAATTTGTGTGCGCCTGAAAGTTGAACGGTGTGCGGTTAATCAATTTAATTGCAACTTTTCTGATGCCTCCACGGTGATATCAGCAGCTGCTGCTGTTGCCTCTGCCACCACAGTAAAGTTGCAAGAAGCAACAGTGGTGGCAGTGAACAATAAACAACAACAACGAGAAAATAGAAACCATCCAAATGAATTTTAAACTAGCCCGGCAAGTGTTGCTGGTGAATACAACAAAATGTATGTTTGGGGAATAGGTTCGAAGTAAGGTTTCTTTTCCACGCTCAAGAAATGCTTTGTCATAAGTGTTGGTTGGTGGTTCCTTCTTCCCCTTTTCTTGGAGTGATGTAGGTTTTTTCTTGAATTATTTGGAATGTAGTTTTTTTTTCTTCATGAGTGCTGCTATCAGAGCCATTAAGTTCTGTTACATTGGCACACTACCAGACTGGAATGGAGATTTTTCGCCAATGATAAACTCGGCTTATATGGGGTATGAAATTTGAGTAATTACTGTAAATTAGCTATTAAAAGGATAGGAAGATTATGGTAGAGGAGAAAAATAGTAAAACCTTTTTCTAAAATCCACAGCATGTGGAGAATATTTTAAAAAAGCCACGCCTCAGCTAATGCTTGAACAAAATATTTTTAAAAAATTCACGCCTTAATTAATATTTGAAAAAAAATATTTGTATTTCCCAGACCTATGTTGATAACATTTCGATCGATATCTCCCCTCCCTTCAAACCATCCAAACACATTTTATATTTATTCACGATAATGGATTTCAATTCCCGGCCACGTTTTTATTATTCAGGATTTTAACAAATAAATTATTTCAATTAAGCCACATACACACGCCGAATAGAATACAAATAAATTTCGTTTCCAAACGATGTGCGACCTGTATTCCCTGGCCAGCGATAGAGAGATGAGAACTGGTTTTTAGGAAGCACAAACTGGAATAAATAACCCAAATCAAGTTACTCTGGTTTGTGGCCAAAAAAAAAAATCACAGGGGGTCATGGTGGGTTTGCTCCGTGAAATAAAACCCGACCAACATACCTGCATAATTTGGGAAGCTACTGAATTGTATTTTAGCCTAAATTTCTGTGGTGTTTTCCAAAACTAAGTTTGTGTGACTGTGCACATGTCAATTATTTCTACAAATGTTTATATTTATTTTTGTTGCTGTCATCGTCATCATCATCAAAACCGTGTGTAGATAGATGAATGTGTAGTTCTGTGTATGTGTTTGTTCGCCTATGATCTCCTTTTGGCCATTGTTGTGGTAACGTTGATGATAGTTCTGGCGGTAATAGTTGTTGTAGTGATTGTTGTTTGCCGCTGATATTTTATTTGGTTGTCCTGGCTTTACATTGGTTATGTGTTCGCCTCTGTGTGTGTGTGGGTGATTGTGTTAGTGGTATATTTCCCATTTGCAAATTATTTCCGCGTTAACGGGGCTCAGAGAACAACAATATAACCAAACGACAACAATGACACAACAATAGTTTTACGATGATTAACATTTGGGAGGTCTTGTGGATACCTCACCAAAGTAAAGGAGATAGTTAGGGAAGTTTCAAAAAATATTTATACATTTTGGATATTGCTTGAAAAAATATTTTTGAAAAAATCCAAGCCTTAGATACCAAGAAACGGCTCTGATTGGCTTTAACTTGGCTTATCCACACTCGGAAAACCGCTCCTACTATGAAAAAGCAAAAAAAGAAAACTAAACCCCACTAATGTTGACGACCCCCGCAAACGTATAAAGTACCACAATCTGCGCATCTGCACTTGGAATGTGCGCACGTTGTACAGAACAGGCGCAGTTTTCGCTTTGGCGGATGTACTCAAGAAGTACAAAGCCGATATTATTGTCTTACAGGAAATGCGATGGAAAAAGAACAGGCGTAAGTAAATCCTACGATTACGCACTGTATTATAGCTGTCATGAAACAGGAGAATAAAAGACCTCGTCTCCAGATTTACTCCAGTAGATGAGCGAATTGCTATATTCCGCATAAAAGCTAAGTTCTTCTACATCAGTAATATTTGCGACCATGCTCCGGCTGAAGACAAAGATGAAAAGACAAAAGACATTTTTTACGAGCACCTAGAAACTGCATATGACCGCTGCCCTGGCCATGACATTTAAATCCTGCTAGGAGATTTTAATGCAAAAAACGGTAGGGAAAATATCTTTGGCCCCACCCTCGGAGAATTCAGCCTTCATGGAGAAACATCAGACAACGGTATGAGGTTGATTGACTTCGAGGCAGGAAAAAACAGATTCAAGCATCTCGACATACAAAGGCCACTTGGATTTCTCCCCATCGAACAACGAGTAATCAAATCGATCATATTGTGATAGACGGAAGGCATTCATCCAGTGTTTTCGACGTTCGATCGATTAGAGGAGCGAATATCGATTCGAACCATTACCTTGTGGCAGCCAAGGTACGCACCCATCTTAATGTATCAGCAAAGGTGCGATCTAATGTAACACGGAAACTAGATATCGAAAAGCTGCAAACACAACAGATAGCAGAAGCCTACTCCGTTCAACTTACCCACCTGCTTGAAGAAAGCACTTATTGTCCCGATAATAGTATAGCAGCACAATGGCAAAGAATTGCCCACTCCCTACAAACTGCAGCAAAAGCAACACTTGGGTACCAAAAACCGCCACCAAGAAACCCATGGTACGATCAGGAGTATTGTAATGATACTGATGTGAAAAACGCAGCGTCTAGGGCAACCCTGCAGACAGCAGCAACACGTAATGCGATGGAGAATTATCGGGAGAAAAGGAGAGAGGAGAAACGTATTTTCAGAAAAAGAAGAAAGAACAAGAAAAACCTAAGCGTGAATGAAGTCCGAAAAATTTACCAACGAGTAAAACCTCAAACCGAAGGCTTTGGTACAGCCACATCCCCCCGGAGGGGATGAGGATCTGGAAGGAGCATTTTGAGAACCTTCTGGTATCAAATAGTGGTGGTGAAGAGGATACCCCAGAACCAATAATAGATGACGGTATGGAGTGTGTACCACCTAGCCAAGATGAGGTCAGAATAGCAATCAATCGGCTGAGTAATTATAAAGCAGCAGGTGCCGATGGATTACAATCCGAACTATTCAAGACTGGTGGCCAGATGCTGGCAAGGAGCATGCAGCAGCTGATAAGTACAATTTGGCTAGAGGAATGCATGCCCAATGATTGGGAGGAATTCATGCCCAATGATTGTGTTCCGTGCACAAAAATTGAGACAAGATGATATGTGCCAATTATAGAGGAATAAGTCTCCTTCCCATCGCATATAAAGTGCTATCCAGCGTGCTGTGTGAACGACTGAAGCCAATGGTCAATGACATTATTGGACCATACCAATGCGGCTTCAGACCTGGCAAATCCACCATCGACCAGGTTTTCACTCTGCCCCAAATCCTGGAAAAACCCCACGAAAAACACATCGACACATACCACCTATTCGTCGACTATAAAGCCGCAATCGACAGCCATATCCGTTCAGAGGTGTTTAAAGCCATATCTGTATTTGGCATTCCTGCAAAATTAATTCGGCTATGGAGGATAACTTTAACTGGCACAAGATCAGCAGTTAAAGTCGGAAAGGACCTCTCGGAGCCCTTTAATACCGAACGAGGATTCAGACATGGTGACAGTTTGTCGTGTGACCTTTTTAACATCCTTCTGGAAAAAATCATACGAGAGGCAAAAGTGAACAGAAATGGCACTCTGGTATACCTTGGTACCGCCATAAATAAAACCAATGACATCAGTTTTGAAATTCGGAGAAGGTCTGACTAAGCAATTCTGAAGCATGGGTACTTACGCATGCAGATGAGGCAGCTCTTGGAGTGGTTGAGAGAAAAATTCTCCGAAAGATCTATGGGCTGATCTGTGTTGACGGTGAATATCGCCGTCGAATGAACCATGAGCTATACCATCTATTCTCGGACATCGACATTGTTAGACGTATTGAGCTGCAGCGACTACTTTGGCTAGGTCATGCTGTGAGAATGCATGAAGATGCCCCAACTCAAAAGGCATATAAAAGCGAACCAGCTGCTGATGGTTCACGCAGAGGGGAATGAGATGGAAAGATGAAGTAGAAGACAACATTGCCGAACGTGGTCTTTCAAATTGGAAAAACTGCGCAAAAGACCGACGCGCCTGGAAATCGTTTTTAAGCTCGGCCTATTGAACTAAAGTTCTGCCACAAGCCTGCTAAGTAAGTATACAGCTTGAAAAAAGATTTTAAAAAAATGGTTGAAAATATATGTTTAAAAATCCACGACTTGTTAAATCCTTGATTTTTTTAAATCCACGTCTAAAATTGGGCTTGAAAATATTTTTTTTAATTTTTTATACCCTACACAATCGATCCCGACATGTCTGTCCGTCCGTCTGTCCATTATAATTTGTAAACACGATACAGGCTACAGTTATGGACCAATCTTCACGAAATTTTGCATGTAGGACGGGTTCTGGCCAATGAAGACCCCTATTGTTTGCGGTAAAGATCGGTTAATATTAAGGGGATGAAATGGAGCAAAAACTTTATTTTTGTCTAATTTTCTGGTCGCAATTATGGCCTAAACATTGCAAATTTTTACATGGAGAAGGGGATCGGACCAAAGAATAAGGATGCCTGTTTTGGTAAAGATCGGTCAATATTTAGCGGGTCGAATGGACCCTGACTTTTGTGTGGAAAATTACAAAATTTGTATTCTGGGGCGTATATATTTACTCCTGAAGAGCATAGACCAGAGAATATATCCCAGAGGAGTGGTTGGTCTTCAAATTGATACCAATTACATTGTCGTATGTACTCGGATGTGGGAGTTACACTTAAATACTTACAGGTGCTCAGGTGTACAAATATTATTTAGTAACCCATTACCACCCTAGAGGGCCAAAATATAGCGCTGATCGCTTTGAAATTTTCCATGAGGATCCATGTGTGGTCAAGGACAACGCATATAATTTTCGGTGATGATTAGATAATAATATTGGGATAAAGTGGACCGAAAACTTAATTTTGTTTTTAACCGATCTTTAGGATACAATTGAATGCCGAAAATAACAACACAACCCACGGTGAAGGTCAAGAGAGGGCAAAAATTGTCCAAGATCAGAATATAGAAACACACAAAGTTAGATTTTCGTGGAAGTTGTGTAGGGTCGGCCCCGTCCGACTATACTGCTCCGCTCACTGGTTTATTTTACATATTTCTTTTTCCTAAACTTCTGCTGCAACCCATTTAATCCCCTGTGCTCGTTTTTTACCATCAGTTGGTACACTTTTTGTCTGCAACTAATTCAAAGAATGAAAAGGCTAAACCCCGGTGATTTGGCCCTATTTCAGTGGGATAACTAGGTTGCCATTAGCCAGCTAGGCGAAAGAATCAACGTTACCTGGAACTTTAGTTTTATATACATATATATATATATGTTGGCTTAATTTTGTACAATGTGTTTGTTGTTGTTGCTGCTGATATTTTTTCTATCTGTTAGACCAAACCAGCCATTAGGAAAATTAAAATTTAAATACGGAACGGCATAGGGCCCAAACAAGCCGTGAATGGAAAAGAACACACAAACACAACAAAAAACGGGGTAGGTCTATTTAACATTAATTGAAACAAAATATAAAACAAACAAATGATAAACAACAGTTAGGTAGTCGTGTTGACGTGATAACATATGTAGTATGTTAACGATAAAGAGGCGAGAGAGCGGGGTGAGCAACATCAACTGAATACAAGTTGGGGGTTTCCATTTGAAATGGGTGGGTGGCGTATGGTGTATGACATGCATCATACGCCACCTTGTTTGATGTGTTAATTTTACTTTTCGCTCCTTCTCCTCTCTTTCTCCATCTTTTTCTTTGGCCCATTTTGATTGTAATCATTTACAATGTTTAAATATTATCTCAATCTCAGATAATAATTTATAAAGAAAGATATAATTATGTCTGGCTGGCTAGCTTGACTGCCATGACTTTTGCTGCCTGGCATCTTAGGAATTTCATAAAGATTTTCTCAACTTTGTGTGGATGTCATTAATGTTGTTTTTGCTGTTTTCTTTATTATTATTATTGTTGCTACTGATGCTGTCGTTGTTGTTGTCAACGTTGTCATTGCTAATATTCGGTGCAGTCAAGTCAAGTTCTGTGCATGTTAAATGTAATTTGTTTTCGGTAGTTGCCATAGATTAGAATCATGTCATGATGTCTTAGGATTGCAATGAAATTAAATTAATCTTTTGTTGCTTTTGGCTCAAGACATAAGACATGGGCACACACACATACATACACACTCAGTCATCATTAAAAATACAGTAAAACCTCCCATAACTGCACCTTAAGACGTAGCAAACAAATTTGCAAACATAATTTGCGATTCATTTCTGATGGCTCCTTGACTCAGTGGCCAGGGGAATTTCAATCCCAATGAAATGTATTTCCTAATTAGGTCCCACTGTACCTAAATCTCTAGTTTCTTATAGTATATATATTTTGCAATGCAATGTTAACGGTTGCCTGGCAAATACAAATGCAATCATTATGGTAATTCCAGCATCAGCTATTGCAGCAGCAGAGCCATTTACATCGTCGTGATCAACGTTTTCAAGTCATGGATAATATTTTATAACTTTGATTTACTATCCAAGGAATGATAATCATATTTGAAAACATTTGACATTACAACAGTATCAGCAGCATCAGCAGCGGCATTAGGAACTCTCCATGGGTGATTTGTGCCCTTCGCAGCAAGTCGTCGTATGCCAAGGTGAATTAGGGTTCAACTTAACTTTTAGCCTTGTTTAGTTATGCTGTTAGTCAGTCAGTCAAACATCCAGGCAGTCAGTTAGTAAGTTGTCATTTTCCATTTGCTTGTGTAGGAAGATATCGGCTCTCTCCTTGAGATGCCCTTCTTCACGTTCATAATTTAATTTTGAATTGCATTATTGAAAACAAAATGTTTTGCAAAAGCCTTTCGTATTGCATTGAAGTGTAACTGGGCTCAGTGTCTTCAGATATTCTACTTCCTTACAATTTTGTTGTTTCCTATTACAAAATGCAAGATGAAGAACAAACAAGAAATGCTGGAAGATGCAAGTCCATTTCATTTCATTCATTCATCCAAAGCCCGTCCATCCATCTATCCATTCAAACTTGTTTTGCAAAGAGGCAAATCGAAAATAAAACTTTACCTATTTTTTGATGTTGATGCTATAGCTCGTGTTTGTTGTTATTGTTGTTGTTGGTTTTTCGTGTATTTCCATTTTTTCCACAGCTAACAGCTAACCAAGAAACATCACATTTATGCAAAATGTCTTACTGAAGATGCTATTTGTTTAGTAGTTTTTTTTTTCGTTTTCTTCCTCTTTTCGTTCTTGTTTCTATTTTAAAAAGTTGACGAATAGTTTGAAAACGAGCGCAAATAACAAATATGCGTGTTGTTGTTGCTGCTGAGGTTTCAGTTGATTTTTGCGAGTTGGCATTTTTTGTTTTGTTTCATGTTTTCGGTTGTATTAACATTCAAGGATATGCAATATAGGAGGGTTATAGAGGAAGTGAGAAACAAAATATAATTTACTTCTTATATGCTTATGAAAAATAATATTTACAAAAAAGTCTTGGGTAAATTTCTCTGAGTTGATAGAAGGAGTCAACGACGCTGCTACGTTTCGATGATCACTATCCAAAGATCGTAAAGCCATCGGGGGCCATCAAGAAACAAGATGGCGCGTGGACGGACTCAGGTTTTGTGGCTCTTAACCTCTTTCGGAAACTCATTTCCCAGATTGCAAAGATGTGGGTACCGTCAACATTGAGTGTCATGATTTTCAACTTCTAGAATCTGTGGATTCGTATCTCATTGGTTAGCAAAAATAAGATACGCTGGGCAGTCAACACTTTTAAACCATATAAATCATCTGGTATAACACCAGCGATGCTTCCATTTGCCTCGCCACGTATATATCAGATCTTAGAGAAGATCTATACGTCGTGTCTGACTCTCTCGTGTGTGCCGGGTCTATGGAGCGAGGAAGAAATTACTAACATTCCCACAGCGGGAAAACCAAGCCAATCTTCGCCAAAGGACTACAGGCCCATTAGCCTATCATCCTTTCTCCTCAAGACTCTCGAAGATGATCGACCTGGAGATTAGGAGTCATGTACACACCACCTCTCTTAACAATTCGCAGCACGCCTATATTAAAGCGTATCCGCGGAATCTGCACTGCATGAGGTTGTAGGTTATATTGAGGAATATGGACGCCTTCCTAGATATAGAAGGTTCCCTCATCAATGTAGAACTTGGGTCCATTAACCACTCACTTGAAAAAATTAGCATACCTGAAACCCTAGCATGTTGGATAGATAAAGTGCTAAAAAGAAGTATTATAGATTCAAATGTTGGGAGGACAAAAATCAGGGTGGAGTGCTGCCACTGCTGCCGTGGCTTTTAGTAATTAACAATATATATTTTAATGTAGCTGGAAATCAAAGTCGTAGCCTATGCGGATGATATAGTGCTCTTGATTTCCATTTCAGAGCTTATACAAAGAGCCATATCGACGATATCACGCAGGGCCACGGCTAGCGGGCTTGTATTTAATCTAACAAAGACAGAACTGGTAAGGTTCACTAGGAAGCGTAAACTCGGCGTCTATATTCTAACAGCACTTTATGGGGTACAGCTTCAACTCTCGCCCGAAGCAAAATACCTAGGCACAATCCTGGACTGTCAATTACGATGTAAAAGGAATGCTGAGGAACGGGTGAAGAAAGGACATATTGCAGTCTATACATGCAAGAATTCCATTGAGAAAAGTCGGGGTCTAAAACTATCGACTATACACTGGTTGTATAACACCGTGGTAAGGCCCATCTTATCCTATGGATCTCTTGCCTGGTGGCACTTCCTGCGCCAAAAGTCGACATCCAGCAAACTAGACAAGGTAGAAAGAGTAGCCTCGAGTCTCATAACTGGAGCCGCGAGAAACTCCCCTCAAGCTAGACTGAATTGCATTGCTGATCTTAAGGCCTCAGGTTCTCAGCATTAAGTGTCAGGCAGCACGTAGTGCGCTGAGGCTGCATGGGTCTCAGCATTAAGTGCCAGGCAGCACGTAGTGTTCTGAAGCTGCATGGACAGACTCTTTGGCGAAATTGTACTTATGAACATGGATGTATCCTGAACGATTATATATCCACCACCATCACCAGTCCTGAGATTTAACGACCTAGAGACTCTGAGCGGCCAGTATTTTTATACAGATCCCAGATGAAAGAAAGCACAGGGTGAAAGGCTAGGTCTTGAGTATGTCCTACAGGTATCCAAGTTAAAATCTTAGCGATTTGGAAAGCATCCGACTTAATAAAAATTCTGGTTGTAGAGATGGTTAAGCGACTCTTAAAGCCATCAAATCCTGTAATATCAAGTCTGAGGCAGTCCTCGATTGTAGATCAGCTTTGGAAACACTACTAACAGCTATCGGCTGTGCTGCGTACTAGGACATTGTGACTTCATGGGCAATGAAAAAGCTAACAAATTAGCTAGACGATTATCTCAGTCTACAAATCTAGCAATCCCTGACACAATAAAACCACCCCTCTGCTAAATTTTCCGGAATTTTGAGGCATTCTTTGACGAAAGAACCAATGAATTTTGGCACAACGAACCTAGGTACAATGTGTCAAGATCTATCGGGTTGATTCTGTCAGCCAAAAGAACAAACTCCGTGTTTAGCCGTAGTAAAGATGATATTACAGTAATGACAGGAGTTATTGCTGGACACTGCTATATCAGGGCCTTTACTATTAAATGGGCCCAAAATGTACTGATTACTGCAGACTCTGTGATGCTGGGGAGACGGAGACAATCGATCATCTCATGTGTCACTGTCCAGTTCTGGCCTGCAGACGGCATTGATTAGTGGGTATTCAATTTTCACTGTCTTTATCCTTGTATTCAGCTAAGGAACCGGCTTCAATGTATAACATGATCAGAAACCTGAAGTGGTTGGGACATTGCAAGCTGAGCATTTAGTATGTTTTTGTCCATATTTCTACAACCATCGACACTTTATATTACCTACTTAATTTTTTAGTTCTTTAATGGCTTTTGCCTTCCCTATACCACATAACTCTCAATCTTTCGTCTTGGATGATTACAATGGACCGGAAGGTCCGAGTGTTAAAAATATTCTTTAAAAAATCTCCTTAGTAACTGTGACTGCACATCGCCAAACCTAAACCTCCCTTGGTCCTAGAAAAAATATTCTTTAAAAAATCTACGCTTCAGTTAGACCTTGAAAAATATTCTTTAAAAAATCTACGCTTCAGTTAGGCCTTGAAAAATATTCTTTAAAAAATCTACGCTTCAGTTAGGCCTTGAAAATGATTCTTTAAAAAAATCTACGCTTCATTTCAACCTTGAAAATTATTCTTTGAATTTACGCTTAGTTAGGCCTTCAAAAATATTCTTAAAAAATCCACGCCTCTGTATTCGAAAAATATTCTTTCAGAAATTTTAAAAAAGTTCATGATGTTTATATTGTTTCAATATTTACCAATATCTGATATAGAACAATAAAGGACTTAAACTTAACCATATGTTAGACAAACAACAGATAACGTATGATCAATTAATGGCAATTCCGTCAACCACCATAAGAGAGAGTAATATGAAAAGAAAACATCAATGGCGATG
>NW_026874057.1:0-15574 GCF_032173495.1 Musca vetustissima | reverse complement strand
GGTATTTTGGGAATTTTGAAAACGTTTTTTTAACCAACTTGGCTTTAATTTGGTATTTTGGGTTCTCATTGAATAACACATATCCGTACACACAATTATTAATATTTACCCAAAGTTTAGAGTAGCCCCCATATTACGGTGCCCCCAATATTCGGTATTTTGGGGATTTTGGACACGTTTTCTAATTAAGTTGACTGTAATTTAATTTTTTGGGTTCTAATGGTATATTACATATCGGTACAAATATTATTAATATTGACCCAAGTTTCAGAGTAGCCCCCATATAACGGTACCCCCAATATTCGGTATTTAGAAGATTTTGCACACGTTTTCTAACCGAATTGGCTGCAATATGGCATTTTGGGTTCCCATTGTATAGCACATCTCCGTGCCAAAATTTATTAATATTGACTCAAGTTTCAGGGTATCCCCTTATAACGGTACCCCCAATATTCGGTACTTTGGGGATTTTGGACACGTTTTCAAATCGAGTTGACTGTAATTTAATATTTTGGGTTCTAATGGTATATCCCATATCCGTAGCAAAAATTATTAATATTGATCCAAGTTTCAGGGTAGCCCCCACATAACGGTACCGACCAATATTCGGTATTTTAGGGATTTTGGGCACGTTTTCCAACCGAATTGGCTGTAATGTGGTATTTTGGGTTCTCATTGCATATCACATTTTGTCCAAATTTTTTTATATTGACCTACGATTAAGGGTAGCCCCTATAATGTGGCACCCCACCACAGTGGGTATTTTTGAGACGTTTTTAATCGAGTTGGCAGTAATTTTATTTTGTGTAGTCTAATTGGTCACTAAAAATGTCAATATTGATCTCCGTTATATTATAGGCTCATATAACGTTAGCCCCATTTTTAGATATTTTGAGAATTGCAATCATTTTTTTCTGAGGTATTTTTCGGTATTATCGAGCTCCTATCATAACATGGAGCACTCACTAATTTTCAAAAAAAATATATTTTTTAATCAACGCTCTGATAAAGCCTTAAACCATATTTTTTAAAATAAAACCCTTAAGGGAAGTAAAAAAGTTAGACGGATCCGACTTTACCATTCACCTCTTTGGGTATATACAAGTAATGATTCTAGGATTTTTATTGTAATACTAGCATATACCCAATAACAAAAATTATTAAAACTTCTGGAACCATTTAGTACGTATGTTCTCTTATCGTACTTTTTTCCAAAACTACCACCTCCATATCTCAACCCTACACACCAATTATGACCGCAAAAAAAATTATCTCTATACAAAATTTGTTGTCATATTTTACCCTTTGTACTCGTGTAAAATTTCCAAATTTCAAATATAGCTTCACCCAAATCCAAATTAAGTACCAGTAAGTAAATATTAATATAAATTACCATAACTTCCAATGGAAATCATGTAATCTAATGGAAATCTTATTACTTAATTTCAGGATTCCAGCTCTATCGGTTAGCTTTTAATCCATATGTACCAAATTTAGTGTCACTTAGTACATTCTACATCCCAACAGTGATCCTAACTTCAAATTTCAAGATTCTAGCTCTATCGGTTCACTCAAATCCTTATTTGGTACTGTTTGTACACATTATTCAAATTTCCAAGCATTCATTCAAGGGAAGACGTATGTGTGATGGGCGCATCTAGATAGCAGGCAAAAATACACTTCAACGTTAATATTAAAAAATTTTTATTCTCTTATACTGACGCCGTTTTTTTTTCCAAATTAAATGTTGTCTAAAATAGAAAAAGTTACCCGAAACATGTGCAAAATTCCAAATTTGTTTATTAACATTTCATATTGGAGGACATTTTTAACGTCGCGTGTGTGTGGTAAATTTTGTTATACATTGTTGCTACAAAATTGTACCGGTTTGTATTGTTGTTGTTGTTGCACTTGTTGTTGATGACTAAAAAACCCTTTGGAATATCTAGTAACTACATCAGATCCCTCATTTAAGACATTTTGCCGCCACTACAGGTGGAATATTTCTGATGCCGGTTTTTGAATCGTTAATTCAGTCATCATCGTCATCTCATCTCGGAATTAGGACGTTTTTAAATCGGTTGCAATAAAGGTTGTTGCTGGTTTTTTATTGTGTATTTGTGTTTTTTCTACTCAATGTACCAATTCGTTTGGTTGAAGGATATTTGAGATTGTTTCTTTTTTTGCGATTTGAAACCATCACAAACTTGTATGTAATCCATGATACTTTTTCAAAGAATTCAAAGTAAACTAAAATTTATATTAATAAAAAAAAACAAAAATATATATTTTTTACAAATGTATGGTTGTATTACACAATAAGAATCATTTCTTTGCATCGTCAATAAATTATTTTTTAAAATTTGAAAATAATAAATATTCTCAAGATGAAATCAACTGCAAATTTGATACATGGGGGTATTTTTTTTGGAATTCAACTTCGATCGATCATAAAAGTTGTTCTTAGAATTTTTGTTTCTTGAAATAATGTATGGGATTTTTGAAAATAACACATATAATTATTGGGTTTGGACTTCCCCAGATATTTTACTGCAAAATAAATTGGAACAATTGAAAAAGCGTTAAGTTCGGCCGGGCCGAACTTTGGATACCCTCCACCATGGATATACTGACAGGTACTAGAAATGAAAATAAAGGGAGCATACCAAAAAGTGGACCTATACCGACATGTCTATAAACGGATTATGTATACCATAATGTAAACCATAATACAAATTTCAGAAAATTTTAATTGATAATTCAAAATCGAAGATGGAGAATATCGGTCCACTTCTTCTGAAACCTCCACATAGGGGCTAGATCTAAATGCGGCTATAGTTCATTATCGAATCTTACGTTCTAATTGCTTATCTCTCTATCCTCCGCAGGTGAAATGATTACAAAAGAGTCTTACAACCAAACTCAAAACGCGGAAGAAATCAGATAACTATTTTAATATATAAAAGGGGGTTATATCGGGGGTTATATAGCGAATATTAAACATTTTTGGTAGAGAGATTTGTTACCATATACGACTACAAATTACCAAATTGCAGCAAATTCGGTTGAAAAATGCGCTCAAGAACCCCCAAATACCGAAAATTGGGGGTATTCTTATATGGGGGCTATCCGAAAAAATTGACCTATATTCATAATTTTTGGTGGAGAGATTTGGAACCTATTAAGAACCCAATGTGCCAAATTTCAGCGAATTCGGTTGAAAACCGCGCTCAAGAACCTTAAAATTCCGAAAATTGACTTATATTTATAATTTTTAGTAGGGAGATTTGCTTCCCAATAAGAGCTTAAAGTACCAAATTTCAGCGAATTCGGTTGAAAAACACGCTCAGGAACATCAAAATACCGAAAATTGGGGGGTACCCTTATATGGGAGCTATGCCTAAACGTGGACCGATATATCCCATCTTCGAACTTGACCTGCCTGCAGACAAAAGACAACTTTGTGCAAAATTTCAGCACCCTATCTCAATTCCTTCAGAAGATAGCGTGATTACAACAGACGGACGGACGGACATGGCTAGATCGTCTTAGAATTTTACCCTGATCAAGAATATATATACTTTATAGGGTCGGAAATGAATATTTCGATGTGTTACAAACGGAATGACAAAATTAATATACCCTCCATACTATGGTGGAGGGTATAAAAATATTTCTTACTTTTGGAACAGAAATTACTATAAAATTTTAACGGAAATTCCAAAGTTTGGGAAGGGGAAGTAAGGAGTTTAAGGTCCAACTTTGTAATCTATATATATAAAATAGAAAAAAAATGTTCGTTTGTTTGTATGTTACCGATAGACGACAAAACCGCTGAACAGATTTTAATGAGATTTACACTGTATGTCGGGGCATGCCCTGAAAGTAACATAGGCTATATAAACTTTGAAAATTCCGCGTGGATGGGGAGTTATAGCATCAATAGTAAACATACCTCAAATTTTCTGAACATGTAATATGCGTTTATCTTAAGAACGGTTACATATAACGCCTTCAAAATTTATCTGTATATCGTAGGTGTGAATACACATTATTCATAAAAATATGAGCGAGATAAGATCGGTGGAAATGCACTCTCCGTTACACTTAAATAATCTACATGTAGGAAATAAAAAATGGTTTGTTTCTAGACTCAAAAGCCGTTGAACAGATTTTAGTGAGATTTTTACCGCACATCATGCCATCCGAGGGAAATAATATATTCTATATAAACTTCCAAAATTTCGGGTGGATCTGGAGTTATCGCATCGAAAGTAATTATATATCTGAACTAGATTATTGTCTAAGCTTACATCTTAAGAAAGGTTACAGATTCCCACTTCAATATTTGTCTGAGTAACTTGGTAGCAAATACTCATCATCCCTATAAAAATTGGCGTGGTACAATAGGGGAAAATGTACTCCTCACTGCATTTAATTAATCTAAATGTAGAAAATGGAAACTCTTTTGGTTGTTGACACAAAAACCGCTAAATAGATTTTACTGAAATTTTCGCAGTATGTCATGTCAACCCATGTAAGTTAGATAGGCAAGATAAAATTCGAAAATTCCGCGATGACGAGGAATTATGGCATCAACAGTAATCATACCTCTGAACTAATATTCATTTTCTATGCATATATTTGAATATCTTCTATATATATATATATATATATAAATGAATTGCTGTTCGTTAGTCTCGCTAAAACTCAAAAACGGATGAACGGATTTTTCTTATCTTAGTCTTGAAGTATTCGTGGAGCTCCAGGGAAGGTTTAAAAGGTGAGAAAAAGTCAAAAACCGCGAAAAATTTGCAAAAAGTATTTTGCAACATATTTGCCTTTTCGCGAAATTAGTATCGAGCTATTTGGATTGCACCATGTTGTAGTTGTTATTTTGAGATATTTTTTGGCGAAAATCGGTAGCGTATCATTCGTTAACCCTACAATTTGTTAATTATTGAAATTTTTCAAAATATTTATTTTTTTTCAATTGGATTGACATTGTATTGAAACAGTTTTTGGAGAATACAACAAATAATTGAGAAGTACAAGCGATCATTGTATGTACACGTTTTCCATAGAATGCACGTACATTTTAGGACTAATGCAAGGATGGAAAATCAGAAGACATTCTGTATCGAGTTCGTGTCCATTCAGGATATGAAGGATTCTAAGATCCATGCTAATAGGAACATACTGTGCCTTAAAGTACTTGAAATGTTGATATGCCACGTGAAATATCAAATCATGTGGTTATAAGCCTAATCGTTTTTCAATATCTTTGAACTTATAAACAGAACCCCTCGCATATATCCGATACCAAAAATGTGCAAAAAATTATCCTTGAGCTCAGCTGGAAAGAGGACAGCTAATAAAAAATCTGCAATATTAGAAAAAATATCCAAGACATATTATCTAATTTGAAGGTTTTACCAAAACTTCCATCCGATGTTACCTATTCGTATTGAACATGCCAATTACCGATAACACTCAGGTTGGAAAACGGGAGTAAGAACTTCAACATACCGAAAATTGAACGGGCAATAATTATGGCGTATTTCTGGGATGCTGTTTTTTATTCACAGGAATCCGTTATCTAATTATAGCCAACTCTTTGAAAAACGTGTCCAAATCCCCAAAGGATCGTATAATATGGAGGCTTTTCGAAAGCTTGGTCAAATTTTGTTAGGAAAATTTTCTACTCGATGATCATCCAAAATATAAAATTACAGCCAAATAACAAATATACTTGGGCCAATATTGATAATTTTAAATACACTAAATTAAAAGCAATGCTGTTGAAAACCGTGCCCAAGATCTTCAAAATACCGAATGTTTAGGGCAACCAATATACCCCGAAACATGTGCCAATATTGATAATATTTGGTACGGACACTTTCTGCTCAATTACAACCAATTCTGTTGAAAAAATCGTTACAATTTCTCATATTGCGAAGTACCGTTATATGGGGATACCCTAAATAGTGAACTAATATTGAACATTTTCAATACCAAATATCGTAGTAGTAGCAATGTATGTGCAAATTTCAGAGCACTATCTTAAACCGTGGAGTGTAGCTTAATATTGGGCTATCTTGAATTATATTTGTGAATTGTACATCAACAATTATGCTATGCAAGATAACGTTTGCCGGGCCCGCTAGTCTTAAATAAAATGAATATCTTAAATCCTAATCTTAAGTTACCAGGAATTAACACAATTGGTACAAATCTATAATGTTCGACTCATCATTTTTGGTCCTTTTATGTTATTATCAGTAATGATAAAAACCACCAGTTCAGTAATTCCGCTAACGTCTGCTGTTTTTTATCTCTCAATTATCTACATATTGGAATAAAATTTGTGTAAAATGAAAAATTTTTGACATTTTAATTTAATTAAAATTTGGATTTCTTAATTTTAAAAATTCAACCACCATTGAAGAAAACCAGTGAGCGGAGCAGTATAGTTGGACGGGGCCGACCATATGATACTCTACACAACTAGCACGGAATTCTAACTTTCTGAACATCTTTATTCCCAGAATGGGCAATATTTCGCGATATTTGCACCTTCTTAACCGATTAGAGGTCAATAGTTCCTATTTCTTGCCATGACATCTATTTCGAATTATGTTTTATTTCCTAATATCCAATTTTTCATTTTACACAAAAAGGTCTTGGTTGACTTGGCCCGCTGAATAGTGACAGATACTTACAAAATTAGTTGGCCAGATTTATTCTCCAGTGTAATATTCTGCTTCTAATTGTGGCATATAAATCGACTTGATCGACACAATAAAAATCAGTTTCGGTCCACTTCATCCCGAAATTATAATATCATCATCACCGAAAATTATAGCCGTTGTCCTTGACCATAACCGGAACCTCATGGAAATTTTAAAAGCGATCAGCGCTATATTTCCGCCCTACAGTGTGGTAATGGGTTACTAAATAATATCTGAATACGCAAGCAACTGTAGATATTTAAGAGTAACTCTCATATCCGAACACATACGACAATATAGTTTGTATCAATTTAAAGGCCAACAACTCCTCTTGGATATATTATCAATTTCTTGGGTCTATGTCCTTCAGGAGTAAATATATATGCCATAGAATACAAAGCTTGTAATTTTTCACACAAAAGTATGGGTCCATTTGACCCGCTAAATATTGACCGATCTTTATCAAAACAGGCATGCTTATTCTTTGGCCCGATCCCCTTCTCCATACAAAAATACGCGATGTTTGGTCCATAATTGCGGCCTCTGGAGTGACCAGAAAATCAGACAAAAATAAAGTTTTTAGTCCATTTCATCACCTAAATATTAACTGATATTTTTCAAAAAAAAAAAAAAAAATGGGGGTCTTCATTGGGCCCATCCTACATGCAAAATTTCGTGAAGATTGGTCCATAATTGTGGCCTGTATCGTTTTTACAAATTATAATGGACAGACGTCCGTCTGTCCATTATAATTTGTAAAAACACACACATGTCTAGATCGACTCAGCTAGACGAGATATGACGATCGGTATACTTAAAGGTGGCTCTAGGACCAATATTGGGGCTGCACAAAGCTATAATACCCTGACAACATAGTTGTGTAGGGTGTAAAGACTATAAATTCAATATGGGGGATATCCAAAAGGGAAATGCTGATTGTGGAATAAAAGTTATAAAAGTCCGAAATATGTGGTGGCTTATCATTATAGCTGATATATTTCGAAGATGTGTAGAGGAAATGACTAACTCAAATGCCACAAATCCTATCTTCGGACTTGATCATGGTTTCTTAAGAATAACAATACTATATCTAGGTTTGGTAAAAATATTATGATGTGCTAATGCATTATTGTGAATTTTTCTTGGCAATGGAAGAATTACAAATACACAACTCAGACTTAACAAGGATCGTAAGTCAGGTATATAATCGATATTAATCGGAGTGAGAAAGGAATCCCAATCATATCATGGGGAAATAGTTGAGAATACAGACATAAAAAGTTGATGTAATGTAAATGAAGGATTTTAGTGGTCTTGGAACGATTAATGAGAAACATGTAAATATTGGAGAAAATATATTTGTGTATGGTTCTATTGCAACTGAATAGAAAAGTCAAGCTAAATTTGTTTTTAATACTACCACCATTATTCAAAGATTATTTTAACATGTATTTGTAATCTATTGAATAGAATCAAATTTACTAATACATAGACCGGCTGCTACGAAATTATTACTGATATTACACTACGAAATACCTACAAATAGTTTTCGACGTTAACTATCCAATGTTAATAACTTTAGCATGGGCAGCGAAGCGCCACGGGTTCAGCTAGTTGATTTTGTTGAAAACCCCGAACAAAATCTCCAAAAAACAAACATTAGGGGGATACCGTTATATGGGAGCAAAGGTCATCATTTTTATAAAGAATATGTGCTACACAATATGAACTTAAAATACCGAATTACAGATATTTTGGTTGAAGGCGAGACAATATATTTCAATGTTATCATCGGCATGCTATGTGAGTAAAAATAAAATTAATTTTTTCAATACATTTTTAAATGCAATTTTCAACGAATTTTAAGTTTATGAACGGTCGCAGACGGTCGCAAAATTCTGCACACATCAAGGCGTCGATTGGTGTTATAACCATTAAAATATCCTCTGGCACTGCTTGGCACTAGGTTCTGAAACTCAATTTTTTTGAAAAAATTATATTTTTGAGTTTTATATGCGATTTTTAGATTTTTGAGGATTATCTACAAATTACGAATGATTTGATTTTCATTATAAACACCAGTCCCATCTGTTTTATTGGCCGTCATTTCATGTAAATATGAAATTTTTTAATTTGACTTAATGTCATTTGTAAACCGTGACCCACCATGCTATAATATTTTATTGCTATAAAGCTCAAAGTCCCCAGGTTTTAAATATATTATCGACTCTACCTGAAATGGACTTTTGCCAAAAAATTGGATTCCTGGCCCATAGTGGGTACTCGTATAGTGGTTTCAGGAAATAAATTGAAAATTATCAAGGCCCAGGGGAAAGGCTAAAGTTTGGATCTTTAAATTTTGGATGTGGGCCAGTATTAATTCGTAGATGAACGTTAAGGCTGAATTCGTACTATCAGGGTACGAAATGTACTAAACTTGAAGGTAAAATCCTGAAATTTTGTGTGAGGGTCAGTATTGAAAAGACTGCGTTTTTGGAAATACGTACTATTGGGGTACGAAATGTACTAAAATTAATACTTTTGCTGAAGTAACTGCTAAATCTAGAATCTTAAAATTTTGTATGTGGGTAGTCATATTTTCGAATGTGTGTGATAAGGCTGGGTTTGTGCAAATTCGTACTAAAAGTGTATGAAAATGGTACCGAAAGTACTAAAAATGGTAGCGTTAGTATTAAAGAATGGATAGGTCTAGAACTTTGAAATTTGGATTGTGATTTCTTAACTTAGTTTCTGTTCAAAAATAGGCGATTTTTCAAAAAAAAAAAAAAAAAATAAAAATAAAAAAATTTCAAAGTTCCGCCATTTTGTTCCCTCAAGTGAAATTTTCAAATTTGGCATTAGAGTGAAAGTTTTAATTAGTGTAAGGTTGAAGCAGAAAACGGCATGTGTATTTTGGGATGAAGATCTGTACAAATACAGACAATTTGCGAAAAAAATGTAGCACATATAAGTTTAGGTACAAACTATTACATTTTTAAAGGACGTGCCTTTTATATGGTAATATCTGAATGAATGGAAAATAACAAAGTTCTAAAAAGCGCGAACGAAGTTGTGATAAAACTTCATCCATTTTGGTTGAAAAACCTTTCATATCTCTATAAAATACTGAAATTTTGAGAGGCACCGTTAAAGGGGGCTACTCTAAAAAGTGGTCCAATACTGTTCGTTTTTCATAGAAAGACTTGCTACACTATGAGATCTCGAAATACCATATTACGGATAAGTCGGTTAGAATATATGACAAAACTTCCAAATAGTATACCAAAAGATGGTCCGAATAATTATTTTAATATATTGAAAAATGTGTTAAACGGCCGGGACGGGACGGGAACAAAAATATACATGGGATGAAAGAGAATACTCTGAGGCATATTTCGATTAAGAAACCTTGTTAACCATTGTTCCCTAAATGTTCTAGCCCACTAATGTAGGAATTTTACTAAAACTCAGCACCTAAGGAAACATGTATTTCATTCTATGCAAACGCTACGGTAACTTTAGTTTCCGGTAAATATCCATAAATATGCCAATATTCAATTGAAAAATTCCGCTAAATGTTTAAATTAGGTTTGGATTTACGAAATCTACTCGATCTCAAATGTCAATTGCATACGTATACGTCAAAAATAAACCACTGGATTTGTGAACATGATTAAGTTGATGTATACGCTA
This sequence comes from Musca vetustissima, assembly GCF_032173495.1. NCBI lineage: Eukaryota > Metazoa > Arthropoda > Insecta > Diptera > Muscidae > Musca > Musca vetustissima. The sequence goes on along the minus strand of NW_026874057.1, from coordinate 5,150 downwards.
TGGAATTGATGTTTGGGTCAAATGGATTTAGTAGTCTAAACGCGGTCTTATTAGGGTTATGACTTTTAACGTTTTCTCGACTAGCTCTGGTATTGTTAAGTATTAGAGGCCGCAAATGTATCGCCATGATCAAGAATGGCGATATTTATGGCGTAAATGTTCACTCTCGGAAGATGTGATTCGGAAAAGATGCCAGTGTAAGAATGTGTAGCTTTTGACCTTTAGTCCCATTGCTCCACTACTTCTTACTATGCTGAAAATAAATTTTGTGTCATTCGATATTTATGACGTAAATGTTCACTCTGTGAATATGTGATTCGGAAAAGATGCCAGGGTAAGAATGTGTAACTTTTGACTTCTAGTCGAAGATGTGATTCGGAAAAGATGCCAGTGACCGTTAGTCGGTCAAGTGTGTCACGAAATATTACCAACACTCGGTAGATAGATCCGCAGAAAGTGAAAGTTCTGTGGTAGTTTTGTAGGGTATCATATGGTCGGCCCGTCCGACTATACTGCTCAGCTCACTGGTTTTTTATTTGGATTTGTTATATCAAACAAATCCAAATCGGTAAAAATAAGAAATTTTTCGAAAACTCACATAACTGCATTCCCATATGTGACTCCCAACGACTATTTCCTGTTTTCATACCCCAAAAGAATGCGGATGGAAAGGTAATATATAGGAATTCCCATATGATAAAAGTTATTAGCCGCAATACCCGATACAATATGTCCGATTTCACAATAGTTCAATGGTTTGCCAATCAAGACTTAATTTTCTGATTTATATTTATCTGCAATATATATTTTAAGCCGATTTCAATCCGTAAGTTTAAAAAGAGGAAAGCTATTGAAATAGTACACATAATCACACATTGTATGTAAAACCAAATTAGACTGATTTATTCAAATAAAATATTTGCATCACTTTTTTTCCGGATTGAAGAATTTTCAAAATTGTTTAAATGTGAAGTAATTCATAGTCACATGTTATCCGTAACGGTTGAAATGGAGATTTAAAGCGTGCTAATAAAAATACTTTCGATTTTAATATATAGCCCACATAAACAATTCTGTACTATAAAATGAACCTAAAACATTCCCATAATTCTTAAAAATGTTTTCATAAAAATTTACTCACAATTCCGCAAAATTTGCCAAATTTTAAAACATGCTAATAAATGTTGTTCTCAAATATTTATTTATAATTTGGCATTTCATAATAATTATCGTTATTAGTTTGTAGTTATGAATTGTGTGTGTGCATGTACTTGTCGACGGTACACACATGCGCCGAACAGACCAACCAGAACTCATTGGATTTAGATGAAATGAAAAAGAATATTCAAACACATCACAGCAGCCAATTAACACATTTGACCATCATTATTTTCGATAGATAGCAGCAACAAAAGATGCTAACCAAAAAAGAAAAAAAAAATCATTTGAAGAGTTGTTGGACTATCTTCTATTGAGAACAACACATGTATGAATGTGGAAAATTCAATAACACAACTTTAATTTGATAAACTTATGATAATGAAAATGCATTTAGAGAATCACTTTTCTGGACATGCCGTTTCAGTCAAGTTTTACGTCATGACCGAATATTTATTATTATTATCGCATAGAAGTTGAAAAAAGTGTTAATAGAATTGCATAATTTTAAAAGTCGATGAGATTCGTTTATTAAATAGTGGAGACACATTTTATAATATCTTTGTTATACCCTCAGCCTTAAGGCAAATGAGTGGATTATACACTATCATACTGAAAAATGTGCATCTTTGGAATATTGGTTTTAGGACCCGTGTTTTTGTGAACCCCATTCGTTTGATGCAATTTAGAGTCGATTTAAACCTGTCCGTCCATCCGAACTCTCGAATGGAGTGGCCAATTCCTTCCAAAATTTGCACATCGAAATATTTCTTCCACACTGTTTGAAGCTGAGGAATGTCGGTCCACTCCTTCTGTTACGTGCAACACAAAATTACCAAAATTTGCTGATAATACATTTTATGATATCATGCGAACAGAACATTCGATTTGCACATGCTATAGATGGGACCCATTGGTCAACTACTTCTACACTACTCACTACTATTAGTCGAATGGAATGTCCGATTTGATCCATACTGTGTAATTAGTAATATTTCCTTCAAACTCAAAAAGTTCGAAGATGGTGAAAATAGGTCCCCTCCTTCTGGTACATCGTAATTATGCTGAAAAAAATTTTGTGTCATTCAAACTGAAATCAAGTTCGAACATGGGATCCATCGGTTCGCTCCTTTTGGTACTTGCCACACAAGAAGTCAACATTTTGCTGAAATTTATTTTATAACATCATACGAACGGACAATTTTATTTGAAATTAACTTTGCACAATCTAAGATTTTAACCAGGCCTGTATTATGTGTGAAGATGGGACATATCGGTCTATTACACTCCACATAGATACACATTGTAAATCTTATATGAAGCTGACACAATATCCAATTTCATAGAAACTTTGTACATCGTAAAATGTTTACCCTGTAAAGATCAATTTCGAAGATGAAACCAGCCGGTTAACTCTTTCTGGGACCTTCCCCACAAAATGTCAAAAGTTGTAGTATTTAGTAATCAAATCTTTGCAAATCGTAATACATTTACCAAACCTAGATCAAATCCGAAGATGGTCAATTATTTTATGTATGATATATATATATATATATATATAGAGCGAAATAAAACGTGTGTATAGTTCCGTAGACCTCATTGGGTAGCAAATTTGCATACCAATAAATATCAATATCATGGTTTTGCTAAGGACTTCAAATTCATCAGAGTAATTTCGGCTTATCATATTAAAAATTGAGGCCATCACCATATATATCGAAGTATCGAATACAAATGATTATTCTCGAATAGACAAAACATTACTTAGCAACCAAAATGTGCTTTCAAAACTATCTCCGCTTATCTGTCACTCATCTCGCGGGGCCAATTGATCTAACATTCACCACACGCTTATTATAAATAAAATTAGTCATAAATTGTTCTGTTTTTAATTGTTCAGCAAACATCTTGTGGAACATCATGTTCAAGTCCGTAATTGTTCGGCATTTCCCACCGCTGTCACTTCGCCAGAAGAAGATGATAAATTTCCAGCCGTTAATTTCTGTTTTATTCTGAATCTGCCCTTATTTTTTCGCAATCCCCGAAATGAATTTGAATAAAAATCCTATTTGAATGATAGCAAAACAAGTTATAATCCGTTACATTGATAACATACCAAGTATTTAGCCATGGTACACGTACCGAATTCCAAACTAAAAAAAGAACAGAAACGAAAAAATTCAATTGAACCGAACATTATATAATTTATTCATGGCGATAGCATTGTTTTTTTATTTTCTTTTCTTCGGCACATTTAAATATTTCACAACTATGATAAGAAGATACCTTATATCGGTAATTGTGGTAAGAACATTCCACTCCCACCAACATTGTTGTTGTTGCTGTGACTTTGTGCTAAGTGAGACCTAATTGTATCGAGCATGCCGCACACGTTCTAATAATAAGTGGTAATAAAAAATAGTGACGGGATTTTTATTTTCTGTGACAACTAATTAAAATAATTTTTGAGAAATTGGACACGCTACAAATGGTTTTAGATTATTAGATTTTGTTACAAAATGGTGCTCTATGAGTAAAATTGAATGTTTCTACAATTGACAACTGGGGAGATATCGAGTATTTACCCTTAAGATGAGAACCTTAAAATGTGTCTAATCGAAATATTGGATACAGGTCCCATAGGTTTCCCATATATACTAATTGCAACATAATTTTGCTTTTATATATTTTTTTCTTCCGATTTGTAGTAAATTATGCAACAAGGATCTAAAACATGGCCGGTAGGCACAAAAAGTACGGAAGTTGGTATAACCTAACCTGTGGAAAGTTTCGTTGAAATCGTTTCAGATTTGGATGTACCTTCAATATATATTTGCGTCAGATTTTAAGTAAATGGTGCTCCAGATCGACATGAAATTTTGCACAATGTACAAAATTGAGCATAGAATGACGTAATTGCATTTTGTAGAAATGCGGACATAGTCCATATATATTTTCGATCGATTTCATGCTAATTTTGATTTGCTTTAAATTTATTTAAGGGGACCTACCCCATTCTTTAATTCAAGAATGTCCCTTCAAAATTTCTAGTGAAAATCTCAAGAACTCTTGAAGATATAGCCGATTTATTGTGTCAGCATCAAGTGACGGCAAGAGTGACTTTCAAACTTTAAAAACATTTTTCTTTAAGCAGTGTTTTTACGAATGGCGGGTACGATAACTTAAACTAATAATTCAATCGGTTCTGGGAGTGTATAGCTATCGTATGAACTGGAATAAAGCCAATCGGCGAAGAACTTCCTTATTTTTTAACATAGATTGCGGTCAAAAAATGGGCGAATTTTTTAAAAAAAAAAAAAAAAAAAAAAACAATCAAAGTCCGTCTTTTTGTAAATTTTTGAGCGACGTCAATAACACTGTACGACACGAAAATTATTCAGGGGTTCCAATGTACCAATGTACAAATTAGTTGGAGTCCCTGGACCCCAAAATTAATTATAACCTTCGAAAATTAATTATACCCTTCACCATACTGCGGTACAGGGTATTATGTCTTTGTGTATATGTTTGTAAGTCTCCTTTCCCACAGGCAGATTTTTATTTGGCAAATTTTTTGTTTTCACTTTTGAAATATTCGCTTGCTTTTCCATTAGCAAATTTTTCTTTGCCAAATTTGCGAATCAAAATACAAAAGAAAGAAAATAAAAGTCAAAAGTGTTTGCATTTTAAAGATTTTTTTTAATATTTTATTTATTTTTTATATATTTTATTATATAAATTGCAAAAATTAAAAATTAAATTTCACTTGCACAAATTAAAGCAACAGGTTTGTAAACAAAAGCCGGCTGTGTGTCAGTAAAGCGAATAGGTTCAAAAGGAAATGTCAACAAAATTGTTTTCAACGAACAGAGCAAAGCAGAATTTGCGTGTACGGCAAATTCTGAACAGGCAAATTTTTGTTTTTCTTCCTCGCTCCCCTCTCGCCTACAAACTCAGTATTTGCCAAATAAAAATTTGCCTGTGGAAAAGCA
>NW_026874056.1:0-16048 GCF_032173495.1 Musca vetustissima | reverse complement strand
CACCTTAGCAGAGATGGTCCGTCAGAAGCAGTGACGTAAATGTCGGCAACCTTTGCGAAACCATTTGATTTTTGGCTTAAATACACTTTACGGACACGTCCCAGAACATTTTATGTGTGGTTGCAATCGGTATGAAAAGGGGTATTCTTAAACATATTTATTATCAAAAGGTTTAATATTTTGTTCGGGGCTAGTAGTAAGTAATAGTCAAAAATATGTAATATTATATATCCTTGAAAATAACTGAATATGGTGAAAATGGAGTAAGCTGGGGGAACAAATTTTTTAAACTTAATTTTTTCCTAAATTGCCTGACCTCGGTCGGGGTTTTAAGACTTTCTCCTATGGACTATTTCTCCTATGAAATTTTGTTCATACATAGCCTGCCTGGATTTAAGGCTTTCGTCTTTGGACAAATGGAAAATTCGACTACGAGATCGAAAATTTCTTTTAAATTGACAAATTATTTTTAAAATAGCCGCCAATATCACCTTCATGACAAAGTTATGAGAAGACGAATTTTGGAACTTTAGAGGTCTATATATCACGCGTTTGGACTTCCGCCCATTAAAGATATATATTTTCGAGAGACTTGATTTAAACATATAGTCTTCTCTGTCTTAATCCAAATAGTGGACAATACAATATTTGTATTAAGCTATATATTTTAAATAATAAACCAATAACTGTGAAATCAAGTCTGACTACTTTAAATAACAAAGTATTCATTTTTTAACTCTTTGCTAGGACTGTATATATCTGCTTTGGATTCTCAATCTCTATTCTCATAGAAATTTAATTTCATTAATAGTCCCAATATGTTGAAAGTATTCGCGAATGTTGAATGAATTTTTGATCAATCCCAGATTTGTAGACTACACATATCTGCCCTTAACCTAGTTTTTTGCAACATATCTACCTTGTATTTCATTTCAAGTTTCATTGTGTTCAACAACAGGTTCGACTGTTTTGATAGTTCATGGATACGTTATCTCCAACTAAAACAAGTGACATTAATCATCATCGTTAATATAATTATCAGAATGCAATTGAAGTTACATTACGACATGCCATTTGATGTTGTGATAATAAAATAATAATTTTACAAAAAAAAGGTAAAGATTATTGTATAAATTCATAAACTTGAAAATAATTATACATGTGGTATTACATATTTATATTTATACTTTAGATCACTATATGGGAGATTATAATAAGTACCTAACATAATGTTTCTAGGACCACTGACTTGTATTGGGTTGATTTTGCCCTTCCGATGAAAAATTTCTTGCCGGTCTGACCTAAAAAACTGATAAGATTTTTTTCAACAAATGTTCAATACAGTACTGAATCCTAACAAGAGTGGTTGGTAAAATATTAGGTTTGGGAAAAAGAAATTCATGCATTAAGTTGTGAGTTACAGGGTGTTAAAAATGGAAGTGAACAAAGAGGAAATTCCGTACATTTTACAGTTTTTCATTGACAAAGGCGAAAATGCAAGCCGATAATATCGGCTCGTTTTTACTAAACTAGAGTTGTTCTAAAATTCCGAATGCTTTTGCAAGGTTTGTGAACACTACTTTTATAGAGAAGTTTTCTACGTTGCAAAATCAGTCGTATAACACTGTTAAATCAACCCATTGAAATTTGATAACAGACTATAGCTTTTTGGAACAGTCGGTAATGAGAACTTTGACACTCTTATTTAAAAATTATGTCCAACATTGTGAAATGGTAATATAATTTATAGTTCCGCTCCAGAACCTAAAAGAATCTAATAATTTTACAAGTTTCGCGACTTTTTACTCGAAACCCGTTCCTGAGCCCACAAAACTGGTTAAACATTGAATCAAATTTAATAGAGCACAAAACAAAATGTCGTTCACTTTGTAAACTTGAAACTGGAATTTATTTTTTATTCTATTTATAAAGTAATTTAAGAAAAAATGCGATAAATTGTCACAAATTTCATTTACCCATGACGTCATATCTTTAAAATGTAAATTAGAACGGTTTTCATTAAAGAGGGTACATGTAATTTTTTTCTTAAAGATAATTACCGGCTCCCCATACTTGTCTGTTTAAATGAGTTTTTATTTGGTGTTCCCGAACTCTACACACTCAACACCTATTAGCATTACTGTTACACAATTCATAATCACATTAAATGTGTGAACTTTTTTAAATGCTGATGCAAAAAAAAAAAAGTTACTAGTTTTACCTGTGGTGTTTGTTATTCATACAAAACATTCGACACAAGTTCAAAAGTCTCATAATATGGCTTCTGATGACGATGCGTCATATTTGTTGTGTATCTACGTCATAATATTGTCATCGGCAATTTCAAATTTTTTAAGAAATTATAAATATTGGTCTAAAAATAATACGAGCGAAATGAAACCTGAATTGCTCATTTTATCCAAGAAATTACCGCAGATTGTTTATGAACTGTTTTCGTATTTAACTTGTGAATTAATATGCATAAATTAAAAGTGGTTACACTGTTTTTTCATGCTTCACCGATTTTAGCCTTAATCATAACATTATTATGCTATGAAATTTTTGGGACATTTTTTTATGCAAATTTTCTTATGGAATTTTTCTTTAAGTTTCGTTTCGTTTTAAGTTTATTTCAAAGGTTGAGTGGAAGGAAGAAATTTTCAAAATTTTGTTATCATACTCTTATATGGAACTGTAACACAACGTTCCATATGATAGTATGATATTTTAAAGGACATGTTCAAATTCCGAAATAGAATTAGTTGTAACATAAGATGTTGTGTTCTCAATGAAATGGCTAGTTCAAGCCAAATCTTGCGATATGGTCGTCTGTCTTATGCCAGTTGCTATTTTTTTTTTTGGCAAATGACATTCAGTTCTGAGTTCCAGGGGTGTCAAAAATGGAAGTGAACAAAAAGAAAATTCGGTGCAATTTACAGTTTTTGACAAAGGCGAAAATGCAAGCCAGCTGCTAAAATTGTGAATGGTGTTTTTGGTCCGATACTGTAACAACCAATAATATGCAATTTTGGTTTTGTAGATTACGTTCAGGAATTTTTGAAGTTAAAGTTGCTATTTTTTGGCAGATGGAAGGCTTATCGATTGGTATATCAGTCAAATGAGAGCCATGTTGAGCAGGCTCTTCCATACCTTTTGAATTTAACTTTAACCGATTAGCTGTCTGTCTCGGTCTGAAGGTGTATGGCAAGATGGGTGAGACACAACAGAAAAATGTGAGCGTGTATTTTGCCTAGGTCGAACATGTTTGGTTTACATGTACCACTTATCAGCTTATCAACATTATTGTTATATGTCACTACTTTAGTTCTGTGGTTTGTCTTACGAATATCTTTACAATTCTTCGGCTTTAAGTGTAACAATTCCTTATTTTATTACTGTGTTGCTGAATGCAAAAATTATCGATATCACGTTTTCATTGTTAAAAGATAATTCTGTCTTGAAACTACCTCTTTTAATTTGTTGTAAGCCTACAGACCTTTGACAATTCTATTTAGAAAAAGGTTGCTCGAAAATTAATTAAAAATTAGTTCTTTTCCAGTTTATAACTACGGGAACGAGTGACAATATAACTTGAAGTTGGTGAACCTTCAAATTAGAAATTTGATATTTCGTATCTCAAGTGGCAGGAACAATTCTGGCAAAAAAATTAATAAATACCTATTTTTCACATAGCCTTAATTTTTAATATTCTTCTCTGCATTTTTGAACATTGCTGCTGTAATTTGACATTTCGCTTCTCTATTTATATTATTTATAACATTTGTATGTTTTAACTAATATTATTAAAACATCTGCAGTATTGATCGGATAACATCGTTAATGGCAGATTTTGTATAAAATTTTTTCAACTGGTGCGTGTCTATGTTTATATTCAACAGGTTGTTAATGAACGGGGATAAAGAACGTCAAAATAAATATTTATTTTATGATAAAAAACAAAATGAATTAATAATTTATACAGTCTAGTAATTATAAACCCAGCAGAAATCTTTGAACAACAGGAATACTTGCCAAAAAAATAAAAATTACAATATCCCGTGTTCATTCAGGATCCTCAGCAATGGACAATAACATAACATGATTTTTACTTCAATGAAATAAAAAAATGCGTTGATGTAGAAGAAGACACGGTATAAAGCGTTTGTGTCAACGTTTTCCTTACATTACCTCTAAAAATCCCAGTTCGCAATATATATATATATATATTTTTTAACAAATTTCATACTTTTGGTCGCGCAGCAGACATTGCCTTTAAATATGGCATAAAAATCTCTGTTTCAAAAAGTGCACCTAAATTTTATTTCATATGCTCATATAATATATACGTGTAAAATTTATACCTCTGTCGTAAACCTACCTACAAATATAAAGATGAACAGTACTTCTACTTTGTTTAAGTGTGCACATGTTCTTATCAGTAATTATTCGTCACTTCTAAATACAGTGCACAATTTATTCATTTTACTGTCATTTCATAGAAATGAACTAAAAAAAGAGAATTTGTTTTTAATAAATATTTTTTATTCTTTCCGTTATTGAATATCACGTTCTAAGACAAACAGTTCAAATAACAGAAATGCTTGATCTATTGTTAGTAAAGAAGTTGTTTTACAATTAATGGGTAGATGCAGATAATTTGCAATAAATTTAATATTGCCCTAAACAAATTGGATAAATGATTAAAAACTTACAATTTTTCTTTCATATAAGCGGTTACAATAGGATTACTCAAAACTGTTTCATCCTAATTTAGTATCTGTATTATGTATAGTTTTTGTTATACAATTTCTGACATTTTTGAATTATTAGTTCAATATTGTGCAATAATAACTGGTTGTATTTCGTGTTCATGAAATTTCTAGCATATGTTTTTTTGGTCTTGGAAATACCTTTGTAATGATAATATGAGTTGAAAACATATCAACAAAAAATGCTGCAATATTAAAACAAACAATTATCTTATCACTAACAAGGGTTTTTTGCAATTTATTAAATTGCAGCATTGTTATTATTAGAAAAAATATGTAGTTCCTGATAAGAATTTTATTTCCAAAAATCTGTGCAGATTTCTTTTACTAGATTCGAAAATGCATTTTTGATTTGAAATATGATCCACTCCGGCACTAATGAAAAAGTTTAAACCAAAACTTTAGGCTCCGATTGAAGCACCTCCAAAATGGTTTTCAAACGCTACGCATTTTTTTATGATAATCGTGGCGAACTTTCCTTGGCCAAAAATAATATAGTAGCCAATAGTTCGACGGTTACTCTATATAATTCTTAAGAAAAAATTATGGCCACCAATGTGCCAAAACTAAAGCAACTAAAATTGCAAACTGAATAAATGTACTGTAACTTTTTTAAAATTAAACTTATAATTCTTAAATATTCTATGGAAAACTAAATTGACCCAATTTTTGCTTGGCCAATACTAAATCAACTTTTTGATTTGTTCTTTTAAAGTACGCAAATTTTGCTAGTAGTCGGCAGCATAATCATTATTCTTCTTTACGGAAGTATACCTACGAAGCATTGAATCAATAAAATGCTCAATTTGATCCTTGGGTATACTATTCCATGCATCCTGAACCTATGAGAAACCAAAGTTTGTTTGTGAAACTCTTTTGACTTTGCTATCCATGATACTCCAAAGACTTTTCTATATGGTAAAGATCTTATGATTGTGTTGGTTATTATAAAACCCTGATTTTTTACTCCCACAACCATTCTTTGGCATGTTTTGGTGTGTGTTTGGAGGTTATTGTCAAGCTGAAACACCCAAACAAGCGGTATATTTTCTTCACATTTGTATAAACAATCCGATGATCTATTACTTCATAAATCTTGTAAATATATCGAACTTCATAAAAAGAAAAACAGAATAATACCATTATCAGCCTCCTCCATGCTTCTCAGTAGCCTTACAAAAATTATCTTTGGTTTTCCATTTCATAAAATATACGATGATATTGGTCGTGACAAAGCTTTTTGTTGATCAAAATTGTGATTTTTGACAAACTGGGATTCAGCCTGACTATTTTGCAAAAACAAAATACAAATGGTATCCCAAATAAACCGCCAACACTACTCATTTTAGTTTTAATTATTCTTTTTATACCTTACACAACTATGTTGTCAGGGTATTATAGCTTTGTGCAGGTCCTAGACCCACCTTTAAGTATACCGATCGTCATATCTCGACTAGCTGAGTCGATCTAGACATGTGTATCCGTCCGTCCGTCTGTCCATTATTATTTGTAAACACGATACAGGCCACAGTTATGGACCAATCTTCACGAAATTTTGCATGTATGATGGGTTCTGGCCAATGAATCGGTTAATATTTAGGGGATGAAATGGGCCAAATAGTGGACCGAAAACTTAATTGTTTGTGTTATTTTCGAGTCGATCTATAGACTACAAATGAAAGCCGAACATCACAACACGGTGAAGAGTCTGGACAATAGCAGTACTGAATACTCGTAATATTCGAAAAATATGTCAGTGTAAGGACAATAGCTGTACTGAACAATAGCTGGACAATAGCTGTACTGAATACTAGTAATATTCGGGAAATATGTCAGTGTAAGGAAGAGGTGCTGTTTACCTCTAATCCGGTAAGAGTGTGCAAATATCAGGAAACATTGCCCAGGCTCGGAATATACATCCGCAGAAAATTTGAGTTCCGTGGTAATTGTGTAGGGTATCGTATGGTCGGCCCCGTCCGACTATACTGCTCCGCTCACTGGTTTTTAATTTTCATACACATTTAGTCACGTCCATATTATTTCTTATGTTCATGTTCTTGTTTCAGTTGGCTAAATATTTTATGTACAACAATGAACAACATATTTGCTACATATGTATATAAATTGCAATAAATCTCAATTTACAAGTCTCTGACCACAACAGACTATTTTTAAATTCTATTATAGAGGAAAATGTATGAAATCACAGTTGCTGAAATAAAATAAATCCTTGTCACTAGGAGCCAATGAGTTTTCGCAATGAATGTTTACTAGATTTTAAATAATACCTTCACGCATTTTATATAGTTAAAATCTAACTATATAGTTAAAATCTAACTTTCCGAAGAAAATAAATTCTATTCAAAAAAAGATAAAGATATAATTCAACAGGTGCTGTTATGCAAACATAAATATGTACAAATATAATTTAGCACACCAATGTTTATATACACATACATTATGGCATGTACACATTTATATTGACCTGCATTGTTATAGTTTGTGAATACAAAAAAAGACAATTATTCACATAAAACTTTTTACAAACAATTCTGAGAATACGTAGAAGTGTTTATATATCATCTACAATGTTGTTATGATGGAACACCATTGCTAATGTGAAATTCGTATTTTATGTACAATATTATGCTAAACTCTAAAATAGCATTTATATTTCTATTGGGCCATATATTTGACACGGTTTTAAAACTCTGATATTTTGTAATATGAGAATTTTTTTTTATAAAATGTAAAGCCTGATCAACAAATTAATTATTGAAAGCCATTCGGGTCATGAAAATCCATTTTCTCTACAGAGGTCCCTCTTCAAAATTTTCTTAACTGAGAAATATAACTCTAAATTTTCTTTCATTTAGTTCTACCATTCGATTTGGTATATATACATGTTTGGGGGGTATTTAACATTGTTTCTTCTTATTTCGACATGTCAATCTATTTGATGGAACACTGTACTAAAAATTAATCCAAACATTCCGACATTTTGTTTCCTGATAAACTAGAACAAAATTCAAAACATTCGCTTGCCTCCATTCTCCTTATCTTTTTAAACAAATGTTGTTATTAGAAATTTTAATTAGTTTTTTTCAAAACGTTTGGGATTGCAAATTGTTTGCAAATCCCACTTGGAAACTGTGTAGAAATTCAAATGCATTTAGTTGCTTATGTTTGCTTATTTTGTATGCTCTCAATTGGCCTACGATGTGTTGCAGATCAAAGTGATCTCAACGTTTAAAAAATATATTTATTTATTCGTTTATTAGTACTTTTTTCTCAACATGCAGACAGGCATAATAGCTACATTGTGTCTTTAAGTGTTGCCTATGTGCGTTATTTGTATGTAAATATGTGTATGTGCATATGAACAAATGATAAGACGAACTTTTAAAAAACAAAACAAGAAGAGACCTTATGATAAGGAATATTCTATTCACAGACGGTTTACTTTTTCCCCCACCAATCACACAATAAAACTGCCACTTATCATAATGCGAAGGGGCACATACTTGGGAACGTTATATGATGTGACAGATAGTGATCGATGGGGAATTCCTTTTACAGGTCGTAATTTTATAAAGATTTTCAATGAGATTGGGGAGTTTTCATTAGAAAAATTAGCTGATCATAATGACATAATGCTCGATTCCTCTAATTTATTCCCATAACTATCTAAGTGGGAGTTTTACCAATCAAAATAGTTCATTACTCCTAGGGGAGTTGCCAATCTCCAACTAGGCGCGTATTCTCGGATGGAGGGTGGCAAGGGGGTTTCTACGTACCATTGGGGATCTTCGGATCCCCAACGTGGACCAAAATGGATCGGTGTAGTTGGGTAAAAAGAACAGGAGAAACAAAGCTACGGTGCTGGGAGTTAATAACCAATACCGGCGTCAAGCGTAGTTGAAACCGCAAGCCACGTGTCGTCGAAATAAATTGATTTTGATCCGGCTGCCTTGGCACCTGCAGCAGTACCTGCTACAAGTGCATCTAGTTTAACCCCAATAAAAGATGATGACCCGGCAGTTCTAATGGAACATGATCTAGTCATCAGTCTTGAAACAGTCTACGAGACGACTACATGGGACCCTTAGCGCTATACACGATAATCTAGAGAAACAGAAAAGGGAACTCTTCGACCAACTGGACAGACTTCTACTAGGATATACTTCCAGAGGAACTGCTATTTGATAATGTAGATGTCGTTATCTCCAGTGGAGACGGCGGGAACCGTAGTAACCCTCATCCGGACGGTTTGGCTTTTTATACAGACGGATCAAGATGGAAGAAGGTATAGGGGCTGGCGTCTATTGTGAAAGGCTAGGCATTGAGCTCGCCTACAAGTTCGATAGCAACTGTTGTGTTTTCCAAGCTGAAATCTTCGTGTTTTGGAAGGCAGCTGAATTGATAAAAAGTCTGGATGCGGAGATCGTTGAATCGGTGACTATCTTTGTGGATAATAAGACGGCTCTTAAAGCCATCAAATCCTGTAACATCAAGCCTGAGGTCATCCTCGAGTGTAGAGCAGTTTTGGAAACACTTACTACAGCTATCGATTGTGACATCATGGGTAATGAAAAATCAGACGAGGAGCTCAATCTGCAGATCTAGCAGTCGACGACTCAATCAAACCTCCCATCTGTCACCTTTTCCGGATTTTTGAGGCGTTCTTTGAAAAACGAGCCAATGAACTTTGGCACAACCAACAACAAATATCAGGGCCTTCACCAGAGTGTGGGAACATGATGTTACTGATTACTGCAGACTCTGGGACGACGAGGAGGAGACGAAGAAAATTGAACATCTCCTGAGTCGCTGTCCAGTTCTGGCCTACAGACGGCATAGATTAGTGGGTGCTCACTTTTCACCCTGTCTAAGCTTCTTTTCAACTATGGAACCTTCTTTAATCCACTACATAGAAACCTGAAGTGGTTGGGAGAGTGCAACCTGAGCATATAATATGTTTTTGTCCGAATTTCTACAACCATCGACACTATTTACTACCTCTTCCTTATTAGATTCTTGTATTCTCTATCACCTTTCTCACCTACAGATCTCACCATAAGAAGTCCTTCTCAAAAATATAAGTTTCTATTTGACTATTCTGTTAGGGGTCCTGGAAGCTAACTATTATCTACTATACCACCGATATTTTCCAATGAAGATCAGATGAGAGCGCTTCTCTCTTGCCAATAATAAGAGGTATCTTACCTTAACGACGTCAATCTTGTTATAATTCGCAATGAACTGTCCCTAAAAATCCTAGACTCATCCCACTAAAGATCGACAGAAAGAGGATCCTTCCTCTCAATTCCTAATTTCGGAGAGTTCATTTCACGGTCGGTTGAAGAATTAAAATATTTTCTACCATTGTTTGGCCAGGAGTGAAGGCTAAAAGTTCAACTGTGGCGTCGATAGCATGTTAGACAAAGAGTAGACAATTGAAGAAGTATAACAATTGGCCTGACTTCACAGTGTAATTCCTATCGATCACCTTTTTTATGTACAAAACTGTCATTCAAATCTTCATCTCTACTTCTCCTCCTTCTTCATATTAAAAACACAAAAGTGTCATATCGAAAATTCGCATTATAATTTGCTCTATTTACGGAATGCCATAGAAACGTTTGTTCTTATGAAATATCCGCCAATAGAGAAATATATTTTATTCGGTCAACTAAATATCAGTCTAAAAATTCTAGAATTTGAAGTGTAATATTTTAATTATAAAAATAACATTTATTCTTATCGGAGAACTAAACAAATTACCTGGCTACTTTAGAGACTTGATTTATTTGAACTGCAGCTATGCCCCTATTGCCATGATTTTTTTATTTATTATGTTGTCGATAGTAATTCGGTGGTATTTTCTACATTTGAGATGGACTGATAATGATATGAGAATACCCAGTTCTAGAACGTGCCTTGTTTTTTTTTTTTTTTTTTTGTGAAAAAGATATCAGGCAAAATTAAACAGTTATTTGTTTATTAATAACTTCTGTTTTGTTTTTTGTTATTGTAGATCCACCAATACGGGCCGAACAGCAGCAGAATGTTCATGTCCCACAATATTTGCCAGATCCACGTGATGGAAGCATTTATCAATTGGGTGATATGGGTAGTCTGAAAAAACTGCCATACACGATACCACAATTGGTGGCCAACGCTCCTTGCCGATCCTCGGATGGTATTTTGTATTCGGGTAAAAAGAGTGATACATGGTTTATAGTTGATCCGAAATCGGGACGTCGTGAAAAAGTGGGATTTGATGGATCGGTGGACGGTGGCGGAAGTGAGCGTATTGGATGGGCAACATCTCGGGCCATTTATTTGGGCAGAACACAATATACTGTGATGATGTTTGACAGCCTGAATAAAAATAAAAATGCCAAGCCATGGAATATAACATTTTATGATTATAGTTCAATGGCCACAACACCAGACATTTCAAAGGATTATGGTAAGATATTTTCGATTTTACCTACTACAAAAATAATATTAAATAATTTTATTCCTTCAGAATATCTACATCTAACAACAACTACGAATGGCAATATTTTGACACTGGATCGGAAAAATGGTAAATTTTTATGGAAGAATGATTTGACCAGTCCTGTGGTGGCGGCATTCCTTTTAGGTCCGGAGGGTTTATTAAGTGTGCCATTTACCACCGTGTCAGAAGAAGCATTTAATGCTATATTAGATGAATCCAAGGGTGGAAATGTCAATACAGTTAAACTATTGTGAGGAAACAAACAAATAATACTATGTTTTACTTTACTAATTTGTTCCTTATTTGTTTTCAGTCAATCGTTGTATGTGGGCGAACATGGTAACGGCTTGTATGCCCTACCATCTTTGGTGGATAAAAATACACCCCGCATTTCCACCGCACCACCCATACATTTGTTGGATGGCCCGGATACTAATGTAGATCCAAATACCGTTTATTTGGATGATGTTTTAAAGAAGAATTCCGGCATTCTATTGGGTTACTACAATCGTCCCAATGATGTCAATTTACAACTCTCACCATCGCCGGCTGTTACCAAAGATGATAGCAATCACCAGTTGGCCACAATAAGTGCATCTCTTAACGGTCCAGGACGTAGCATTCTGTCATCGGATAAAGAAAAACCCACCGCTGCAGATATTGGTGTACAAACCGATCCCATTATTGAATTAAAAATTGAATCGGAAATTCCGAATAAAACATTTGGTCGTTTTGCATTCAACAAGACCAAGGAAATAATTATAGACAACAGCAAACAAGTACGCAGTTTTATCTACGAGTGGTTTGTCGATCATCCCAGCAACCGTGTGCATGTTATACTCTGCATCATTATTGTTGTGATGCTGATGATGTTCTGGTACATGCACAGCTCCATGCAAGAGCTAAGAAATCAAAGTGAAAACGGTTCAAAAACTTTAGGCAATAGTGGTAGTCGTGGTAGCGGCAGCAGTAATATTAGTGCTCAAGATCTAATTGATTTGGGTGATGGCCACATTCGTGTTGGTAAAATTTCATTTAACTCGAATGAAGTTCTGGGCAAAGGCTGTGAGGGCACATTTGTATTCAAGGGTACATTTGAAGATCGTCTGGTAGCTGTTAAGCGTTTGCTACCGGAATGTTTTACATTTGCCGATCGTGAAGTTGCTCTGCTAAGGGAAAGTGATGCTCATGAAAATGTTGTGCGTTATTTTTGCACGGAACAAGATCGACAATTTCGTTATATTGCCGTGGAACTGTGTGCAGCTACACTACAAGATTATACCGAGGGTGAACGTAGCTCTGAATTGCGTTCGCAAATTCATGTGTGGGATGTATTGAAACAGGCGGCAGCCGGTTTAAGTCATTTGCATTCATTGAATATAGGTAAGAATTTGAGATTTAACAATTCCTATCACCATTGAAGTAGATTGCTACATTTATTTTCGATCAAATATGTGTAAATATCGTTCTACTCCAATGGATCCATCAGTGAAAAAATTTGGTTCATCTAATTATATATATTATTTCTTTGTTGTAGTCCATCGTGATATTAAACCTCAAAATGTTTTGCTATCCCTGCCCGATGTAAATGGAACTGTACGCGTTATGATATCCGATTTCGGTCTTTGCAAGAAACTTAATTATGGTAAAACTAGTTTCTCAAGACGATCTGGGGTTACTGGTACAGATGGTTGGATTGCTCCCGAAATGATGAGAGGACAAAGAACGGTAATGTCAATTATTTATTTCAAAGAGACTTTTAAATTTTAATTTAATGTTGGATTTGTTTCTATTTTCAGACCACATCTGTTGATATTTTTTCATTGGGCTGTGTATATTTTTATGTTCTAAGTAAAGGACAACATTTGTTTGGAGATGCTCTCAAACGACAGGCAAATATTTTAACCAATGATCACAGTTTGTATCATTTGAAAGCTGAACGCAAAGAAGATCGCAGTAAATTTGTAAGTATTTTGTTTTTGAAAGTTATTAAGTTTTTCAATCGCGATAGACATTCGAATAGACACCATAAAAGACGAAAATGAGTTGATAGTCATGTGACCCAAAATGCACCCAAATCCTAAAATTTGATTTCTAATGTAAAAAGCAATGAGTGAACTGAAATTATACATTTAGCTTTGATGGGTTTCAGGTCATGGCATAGTAATAATAAAGCCCTCAGAATATGGGAACGACGCAAATCCGAATCAATCAACATTTATGGGCGACATACTGTAAAGCCAATCCCATAAAAGTGTTGCCAAAAATTAGTTTTCATTTATTGAGGCAAAGCCTACTATTATTGATTCATATAAATGTGAGACTTTACACTATTCCTCAACAGCCCACTATTTTCACACAATACTCTGAGGTGACAATCGTTGGGCGTTTTGAAGAGACCCTCTGTCGTAATTACTATAAGGGTGCAATTTTGTTAGGGGATGATCGAGTATGCCAGACTTTTTTTTCGATTAGCACCTGTTAGGGATTGACCTCCAACCAGGTCGAAGTTTATTTAAAATAGTACTGGTAGGACTGTAAGGAGTTATTGGGAAATCTATGCAATGAACTCTACATAGGTACTATCCGGGTTTCATTACTTTTCAAAAGAGCTACGAGCGGAAGTGTCTGATGTTCTTCTGATTGAGTCATAGAGACTTGCAGTCATAGACTTACAGATCATCAAATGTTCCCTTTTGGGGGCATTACAAATTTCGATTAACAAAGCATTTTCTACATATATTATTTTTATCATATTTACAAATATATTTATTCTTTGCAGATTTTAGCAACAGAGCTGATTAGTGACATGATTCACCGAGATCCACAATGCCGACCACCCGCTAAATGTATTGGCAATCATCCACTATTTTGGAATGATAAAAAAATATTGGCCTTTCTGCAGGATGTTAGTGATCGTGTCGAAAAGCTACAGTTTAATGTAGAGCCATTAAAATCATTGGAAAAGAATGGCAATATTGTTGTTCTGGAAGATTGGAACCTACACTTGGATCCCATTATAACCGAAGATTTACGTAAATTCCGTGGTTATATGGGTGCAAGTGTGCGGGATTTGTTGAGAGCTTTACGGAATAAGGTAAGTTTAAAATGTTATCTAAATGTATTCGAGCTGATAAATTAGTAGAATCGAATGGGTCTAGCAAATAAATCGATATAAAGCATATTATCATATTATAAGTTTTAGTCTAAACAGTTTAACTTTCATCACATTTGAAGCTAGAAGTCGATCTGATAATTAAGTAATATTTAATAACACCGGTATATAATTTTATTTTTATATCAAACACCACACCTTGGTACATAGTGTCATACATTTGTGCGGGTTTATTATCTTATTGCAATGTGAATTCAAACCCAATTTGTGGACATAGACACCCATTTTTCCAATGAAGTTCTTGCTATTATTTCCAGTTTTCTCTTTGTATTCCTATTAACGTTTATATTTCCCGTCTTGCTGAACTAAAGAGGAACTAAAGAGGTAATTGCTAACTTTTAGCTTATCGGCACATGCGTCAGATCAGGGACGTACGCAGAAATTAATTTTTTTCACAGTAAATTTATGTTTGGAAGAGCGAATTTTTTTATTTTGTACTACGGGGCCCCTCCGAAATGAAATCCTGTGTACGTTGCTGCGTCAGATAATTTTGGGTGTATTGGTTATTAGCCCACCTCGAATGTTAAATAAACGAATAAAATTGTAGCTTAAGGTTTATAAACACAAGACATTTAGTATCACTGGTTCGACTACTTTTTTGATTATCACCAGGAAACAGAATTTATCGTATAAGTCATCACAATCGTACCAACACCAATTTTTGTATTCTTCCATCTTAATATCTTCATTTCTTTGCAGAAACATCATTACCACGAACTAACTGAAGAAATGCAAAATATACTTGGCAGCATTCCACATGAATTTACAAACTATTGGATTAGCAGATTTCCACATTTAATATCGCATGCCTATCATGCATTTAGTATTTGCTCAAATGAGCCCATATTTAGATCCTACTACAATTCTACATATTTTTTTACACGTCCAGAGTATTTTGATGCCGACGATGATCTCTATCCCACACTGTTGCAAAGGGATCCCAAGCCGTTGGCAAAGCCAACAAATAGCCCCAAAAAACCAATAACATCGCAGCAGCAACAACAGCCGCGACAACGTAAAGGCAACTATAATTTCCGTAACCCGCAAGGTGATGATGATTTACAACCACCAATGGGTGGCTTACAACGTAATTTTCCCGATAATGGCGGAAATGATGAAGAAAAGCGTGATGTATTTGCAAATTTCAAATTTAGACGTAATACGAAATCATCAAATCGTAATTATAACAACGCAAATAAGAAAGAGAAAAATGTTACCTGGACTCTGACAACTACAACAGCGACAGTGGCAGGTGTTAATGCAACTAACGTTATGCCAAAAGATGAATAGTAATTATGATGTGCAATTTTAGATGATTTTTTTGTTCGATAATTTAAGTTAACTAAAATCTATTTGATTAAGGGTTGTTCAATACTGATTCATTCGAACCACCCATTATGCGTCCTATTAGCAAAAATTTTGTTTTAACAATTCCGCCAGTTTTATTACAGCTCACAAATATAATCTATTATACATGTTTATATGTATGTGTAAAAAAATATAATTTTTGTAAGCACACATCTAGAGAAACACACAAACCAATATAGTTATTAAGTTAGTTCAATAAGAAATGTATGTATTTTGCTATTTGGATGG